>NC_091463.1:96420216-96540672 GCF_027789765.1 Dendropsophus ebraccatus
TATGTACACAGTGACCTCACTCGCAGAATAGTGAGTGCAGCTCTGGAGTATAATAGAGGATGTAACTCAGGATCAGTAATGTAATGTATGTACACAGTGATTTGCCATCTACAGCACCTACTTTTAAGGGGGCGCTAGAGAGTTTCCCATGTAGTTAGATTGGATGTCTCGGGGGTGAATTCTTTCCTATATTGTGATGTCTCTCATTTTTTCCACCAGGAAACCATGAGACTGACACCATGAACCAGATGTACGGTTTTGAGGGAGAAGTGAAAGCCAAATACTCCAACCAGATGTTCCAGCTGTTCAGTGAGGTTTTCCAGTGGCTGCCGCTGGCGATGTGCGTTAACCAGCGTGTCCTGGTGAGACTCTGAGACCCCCCCTCTCCTGATATCATGGACCCCGCATTACATCTAATACAACCCCTGTGTCTCTTCAGATCATGCATGGGGGTCTCTTCTCAGAGGATGGTGTCACCTTGGAACAGATCCGTAATATCGAGCGGAATCGGCAGCCTCCTGACTCAGGTGGGTCCTGTAAGGTCACATGATCTCTGGCTCTAGGACGTGATCCCCTCTTGTTAACCTCACGGTCATCTTTGCTTTTTCAGGACCAATGTGTGACCTTCTGTGGTCCGATCCTCAGCCACAGGTATGGCGTTCTCCTCTTACCCTAACATAATCCATCTAGACTTCATACCTTTTCACCTTGACATCTGTCCCTGTCTCCCCCACAGGACGGGCGGTCCCCCAGTAAACGGGGTGTGAGCTGTCAGTTTGGCCCAGATGTGACCCGCAGGTTCCTGGAGGAGAACAGTCTCGATTACATTATCCGCAGTCATGAGGTGAAGGCTGAAGGTTATGAAGTGACCCACAATGGCCACTGTGTGACTGTGTTCTCTGCTCCAAACTACTGGTAAGTACATGGCGGTGGTCTCCTTTTGTCGCCCTTTGTGTATTCTGTCTCTGACTGCCTCTTTTCCCCATAGTGACCAGATGGGTAATAAAGGAGCGTACATACATCTGAACGGCTCAGATCTAAAACCTAAGTTCCACCAATTTGATGCTGTGGTAAGTGCTTCCCCAGTAGTAGTAGTAGCAGGGCCTTGCCCCCCCCCCCCCCCCAGTAGTAGCATCAGGGTCCTGCCCGTCTGTTTGGGGTGTCTGTGCTCTGCTGCCCAGGGTGGTCATCTTCCCTCTGCTACTTGTGGTGTCCCCCGCTTCTTCAGGCCCCTGGGGTGGAGGGATCTGCACATTTTTCCGTCATTAACGTGATTTGATGTGTCGATATAAGGATCTGTTCACACTTGTGCTCACGCTGCATTGTGCCCAATAGTGATCAGCTATGAGGTGAGTGTGAGCAGATCCTGAGCCTTCCCCCCCCCCCTCCGGTAACTCTGCCTCGTGCCTCTCTCCACAGCCGCACCCCAATGTAAAGCCCATGATGTACGCCAACTCGCTGCTCCAGATGGGAATGATGTGAGGCGGATCCGGCTGCTGTGTCCGTGTGTCTGAGCAGCTGACCCCCAGGCGGACAGTCATATAGGGGCTCTCCCAATATTAGCCCCAGTTCTTTCCGGAGCCTGAGGGGCCATAAAGAAACAAGAGGAATATTTTTATTACTGTACCAGAGAGGACGAGCGGTGGGGGAGAGTGGGGCGCGTGTTGTCTGTGTGCGATGTGTGACTGTGTGTGTGCGTGTGTGCGTGTGGGGGGGTCGTGACAGCTACAAACGCACAATAATCCTGCCGCCCCTCCCCTCCTGCATATCCTGTGTCTCCTCCAAGCCCCGCCTCCTGCGCTGTCTGTAATTACTTTGCTTCTAATAAAGGTTCTGAATACACCACAGCCGGCGTCATGTCCGTATGCAGATCAGCAGCCAGCATCACCATAAATAATCCATCACTATGGGGTCCACACACAGGACTGACTGAGATCTGTGGCCCAGGAGGGGGGGAAGATGCTGTGTTACTGGTGTCCCTCTAGGTGCAGGGTCCTCATTCAGACACTAGATGGCAGCACAGTCCTCTTCCAGCATCCCCTGTTATCCTGATTCTCACCTTCATTCATCGTCATGTGGTTAGAGGTCACCGCTCAATATTATGTGATCACACTATACAGATCTTTTGCAGGGATTGGCTCTAGAATTGTTGTACTTAATAGAAGTTCAGGTCTTATATAAGTTTACATTCCTTTGAGGGTAAGAGCTCTCTTTTTATGGAGGCATTACCTGTAGAAACTTAGTTGCATCTAGGGGATGCTCTTTGCATACGCTTATAAACCTGTATCTAACAGGTGCTCCCTGCATCCATATGTTGGTGTATAGTTTAAATAGCCACCACTAGGGGTGCACACTGTCTACCACCTCCCTGCCTAGTATTACACAGCCACCACTAGGGAGTGCACCCTGCCTACATAGTAATATCACCACCACCTGCCTGTGTAGTATTACTCAGCCACCACTAGGGGGTACTCTCTGCCTACATAGTAATACTGCCACCTCCCTGTATAGTATTACTCAGCCACCACTAGGGGGTGCACCCTGCCTACATAGTAATATCACCACCACCTGCCTGTGTAGTATTACTCAGCCACCACTAGGGGGTGCACCCTGCCTACATAGTAATATCACCACCTCCCTGCAAAGTATTACACAACCACCACAAGGGGGTGCTCTCTGGCTACATAGTAATACCACCACCTCCCTGTATAGTATTACTCAGCCACCACTAGGGGGTGCACCCTGCCTACATAGTAATATCACCGCCACCTCCCTGTATAGTATTACTCAGCCACCACTAGGGGGTGCACCCTGCCTACATAGTAATATCACCACCACCTGCCTGTGTAGTATTACTCAGCCACCACTAGAGGGTGCTCCCTGTCTACATAGTAATATCACCACCTCCCTGCATAGTATTACACAACCACCACAAGGGGGTGCTCTCTGGCTACATAGTAATACCACCACCTCCCTGTATAGTATTACTCAGCCACCACTAGAGGGCGCTCCCTGCATACAGCGTTGTACTGTACCCACTGAGCTCAATCTGTATACATTTAGCACAATGTTTTCCTTCAGACCTGTTCATAGGGGCTTCTCTCTGAATTTCCTCCTGAGGGGTTACTGTTGAGATATTCATGGTGTTTCCTGTCACATTATAAACACAGTCCAATTTGTAGTTATGTTATAGAGCAGGAGGAGCTGAGCGGATTGATACATTGTTTTGTGGGGAGAATTCCAGGATAACCTGTTATTAATTCATATAAATCTCTGAATTCTTTGGCCTCAGAAGTCAAGTGGGTGGTCCTACTCAGCACCTGATAATGCTATATGCACGCTTATACACAGCTGTCAGTCACTGAGTAGGACCGCCCCATTGCCTGCTTATCTCTATATGCACAATTATACAGATAGCTATCAATCACTAAGTAGGACCGCCTACTTGGCTACTCATCAATATGCAGAATTATACATGGCTATCAGTCACTGAGAGGACCACCCACTTGGCTGCTCTTCTATATGCACAATTATACAGATCGCGATCACTCACTGAGTAGGACCGCCCACTTGGCTACTCATCTCTATATGCACATTTATACACAGATGTCAATTACTGAGTAGGACCGCCCCCTTGACTACTTATTTCAGAATGAACAGGCTCTTCAGCTTTCCTCACCAATCTATTATATCTTTCTGCTCAGCTGCTCCGACTCTATAACATGGTGCTGGCAGACAGGGAAGCATTTTCACTGTGATGGGGCCCCTTTAAGTGGTTACGGTTAGATGTCTGAGTCATGTTTAGGGATCGGTATCTACTCTTGGCGATGTGGCGCTCTCATGTCTGTTATCAGCAGCGGCTCTTGTGTAATAGTGCAGACGTTACTTGTGTTCGCCCTGTGCGGTTGGGATCTGGATCAGCGCAGGAATTCATCGTATAACGGTTTTATCGTCGCTATGGCAACGATCCGATAATCACTCCCTGTGTGGCCGAGATCCAGAGTCTCCTCCTCCTTGTCCGATTGATCACCAAGCCTCAACTTAACCATTTCAGTTCGTGAACAATCGATATGTTAGAGACCCAAAACCAAAGCTCTGCTCCAGCTGCGGAGAACCACTACAGCGTCTGATGGACTGTAAGATACAGCGGGTGCCTATGGACTATGGTCAGAGGGGGCTTGTCTTATGTTGGTCTAGAAGGGGCTCGTATTTTATATCCTAGTGGTCTACAAGACGTAGAAGAGAAGGGGCTCACATTTTATTCCCTGGTGGTCTGGGGTAGAGGAGGGGGGCTCACATTTTATTCCCTGGTGGTCTGGGGTAGAGGAGGGGGCTCACATTTTATTCCCTGGTGGTCTGGGGTAGAGGAGGGGGGCTCACATTTTATTCCCTGGTGGTCTGGGGTAGAGGAGGGGGCTCACATTTTATTCCCTGGTGGTCTAGGTTAGAAGAGGGCGCTCTTATTTTATGTCCCAGTGGTCTTGGTTAGAAAATGATGTTTATATTATATTATCTAGTGATCTGGGTGGAATAGAAGCTTAATATGATTTTCCCTGGTGGTCTAAGGTATAAAGGAGGTTTATATTTATTTCCTAGTAGTCTAGGGGTGAAGGTGGTGTTAATATTTCATTTCTTGGCAGTCTAGGGATTCATATAATCCCCGGTGGTCTAAGGTACAAGCGCGGCCACGTATTTTATCCCCTGGTGGTCTGGGGTAGAGGAGGGGGCTCATATTATATCCCCTGGTGGTCTGGGATAAAGGAGAGGGCTTGCATATACAACCATCATTCTGAGACATTTAAGAATCCATAGGTGATGCTACATCAGCCCCAAATACCCTAACACGGACAGTCCTGATCATGTGATGGGACAGTCCTGATTATATGACGGAACGGTCCTGATTATGTGATGGAACAGGTCACAAGGACATGGTAGTTTTTTGTATATAAAGTACGAAATTTTATTTAAAAACTCTAAATATATATATATATATATATATATATATACACAACGCATTTCAAAACCGCTTTATTAACTATTTAAATTATTTAACTATTTAAAATATTATCTGATGTCGGGCGTAGGTCATGTCACCCCCATACATCTTCATTATGGAGAGGAAATATATACATAGGACCAAAAACAATATTTACACAATAAAGAAACATCCACATACAGATTCAGTAAGAATGGATAGGAATAGGTGATCTCCTTGTTCTGTGTAAATATTTCCTCTCCATAATGTAGATGTATGGGGGCTGACAGGACCTACACCTGACGTCAGATATCTGGGGGTCTACTTAATACTGAAGCGGTTTGAAATGCATTTTGTTTTCATATATATTTATTTAGAGTTTTTAAATAAGTTTTGCAGTTTATATACAAAAAACTACCATGACTTTGTGACCTGCGCCTGGATTGCCAGTGTCTGCGTTGGAGTCGTGGAGTGTTTCTGATTATATGGTGGGGGAAGTCAGGACTGTCCCCATCCCATAATCAGGACTGTCCCCATCCCATAATCAGCACTGTCATATCACATAATCAGGACTGTCCCCATCCCATAATCAGGACTGTCCCCATCCCATAATCAGCACTGTCATATCACATAATCAGGACTGTCCCCATCCCATAATCAGGACTGTCCCCATCCCATAATCAGGACTGTCCCCATCCCATAATCAGCACTGTCATATCACATAATCAGGACTGTCCCCATCCCATAATCAGCACTGTCATATCACATAATCAGGACTGTCCCCATCCCATAATCAGCACTGTCCCCATCCCATAATCAGGACTGTCCTCATCCCATAATCAGCACTGTCCCCATCCCATAATCAGCACTGTCCCCATCCCATAATCAGAAACTCTCCTCCAATGCCAGCACAGGTAATCGGGTCGCAAGGACTTGGTAGTTTAGTGTATAAAAGTGCTAAATTTATTTTAAAACTATTAAAAAAAAATATATATAAAAACGGCGCGTTTTGTAACTGCTTTGGTTTCTTTTTCCAGTTTCCTGACACAACGACTCCTAACTGCATTTAAATAGACCCCCACATATCTGACGTCAGGTGCAGGTCATGTCACCCCTCCCCCCCCCCCATACATCTTCATTATGGAGAGGAAATATTTACATAGGACCAGAAACAATATTTACACAGAATAAAGAAACATCCACATACAGATTCAGTAAGAATGTATAGGAATAGGGGGATATGTTTATTTTGTTCTGTGTAAATATTATTTCTGGTCCTATGTAAATATTTCCTCTCCATAATTCCATAATGAAGATGTATGGGGGGGTGGGGTGACGTGACCTGCGCCTGACGTCAGATATGTGGGGGTCTATTTAAATGCAGTTAGGAGTCGTTGTGTCAGGAAACTGACAAAGAAACCGAAGCAGTTCCAAAACGTTATTTTATATGTATTAAAAATCATTATGTGATTTTTGATTATAGGATGGGATGGTCCTGATTATAGGATAGGGACGGTCCTGATTATAGGATGGGGAGGTCCTGATTATAGGATGGGGAGGTCCTGATTATAGGATGGGACGGTCCTGATTATGTGATGGGACGGTCCTGATTATGTGATGGGACGGTCCTGATTATAGGATGGGGGCGGTCCTGATTATAGGATGGGGGCGGTCCTGATTATAGGATGGGGGCGGTCCTGATTATAGGATGGGGGCGGTCCTGATTATAGGATGGGGGCGGTCCTGATTATGTGATGGGATGGTCCTGATTATAGGATGGGGCGGTCCTGATTATAGGATGGGGGCGGTCCTGATTATAGGATGGGGGCGGTCCTGATTATAGGATGGGATGGTCCTAATTATGTGATGGGATGGTCCTGATTATAGGATGGGGCGGTCCTGATTATGTGATGGGATGGTCCTGATTATAGGATGGGACGGTCCTGATTATAGGATGGGACGGTCCTGATTATGTGATGGGACGGTCCTGATTATGTGATGGGACGGTCCTGATTATAGGATGGGGAGGTCCTGATTATAGGATGGGACGGTCCTGATTATGTGATGGGACGGTCCTGATTATGTGATGGGACGGTCCTGATTATAGGATGGGGGCGGTCCTGATTATAGGATGGGGGCGGTCCTGATTATAGGATGGGGGCGGTCCTGATTATAGGATGGGGATGGTTCTGATTATGTGATGGGATGGTCCTGATTATAGGATGGGGCGGTCCTGATTATGTGATGGGACGGTCCTGATTATAGGATGGGACGGTCCTGATTATGTGATGGGACGGTCCTGATTATGTGATGGGACGGTCCTGATTATGTGATGGGACGGTCCTGATTATAGGATGGGACGGTCCTGATTATGTGATGGGACGGTCCTGATTATGTGATGGGACGGTCCTGATTATAGGATGGGGATGGTTCTGATTATGTGATGGGACGGTCCTGATTATATGATCACAAATGAGCGGCACAGTCCTGGTTGTCACCCAGCTCTTCCTCAGGATTGATTTCATGGCCCCGGGTTTGTGTTTGGGGGGTGTCTGGGGGTCACAAGGGGACAGCCGGTCCCGGCTCCGCTGCTGCAGAAATAACAGGCACAGATAAGGTTCATTTCACAAATGTTTAGTGCAAAAATCTAAAGAGGACTGAGTTACTGTACAGCGTTGGTTCTTCTCAGGGATGATGGCGCTGGAGGGGTCAGGGCCACTGTTACCCATTAATCCTCCAGTAACGTTTATCGGGGGATGGTCCCTGCGGCTACTCAACATACTAATACTGCTACTGTGTGGCTGATAACAGAGAATCTCACTGTATAATGTGCAGGGGGCACAACAATAAATAATAAATGGCAACATGCTCCCTACAATGTAACAGACAAATCCACACCAGGGCCCGCCCCCTGCAGAGCACCCAGTCGTGTGACATCTCCATACCAGGGCTCCACCCCTACGGAGCACCCAGTCATGTGACACCTCCATACCAGGGCTCCACCCCTACGGAGCACCCAGTCATGTGCATCTCCATACCAGGGCTCCACCCCCTACAGGGCACCCAGTCATGTGACAACTTCACACCAGTGCCCTGCCCCCGCAGAGTACCCAGTCATGTGACACCTCCATACCAGGACTCCACCCCTACGGAGAACCCAGTCATTTGACATCTCCATACCAGGGCTCCTCCCCTACAGAGCACCCAGTCATGTGACAACTTCACACCAGTGCCCCGCCCCTGCAGAGTACCTACCCAGTACCCAGTCATGTGACATCTCCATACCAGTGACCTGCCCTCTAAGAACACTCAGTCATGTGACATCTTCACACCAGTGCCCTGCCCCTGGGGAGCATCCAGTCATAGGATATCTCAACACCAGTGTCCACCCACAGGGAACCCATTCATGTGACATCTCCACAAGAGTGCCCCGCCCCCACAGAGCAGCCTGTCATGTGACATCTCCATACCAGTGTTCCGCCCCCACAGAGCACCTAGTCATGTGACATCTCCATGCCTGTGTCCCGCCCCCGCAGAACACCCAGTCATGTGACATCTCCACACCAGCCGCAGAGGTCTCCGGGTTCCCTTTCCTCTTTGTCCTGCTTGTCATTACGACCTCTCAGGGTGCATTGATGGAGGTCATTGGGCTGATGGTTCCAGTCTCTACTATATTCGGAGCAAGGACTGGTTTAGCTGGTTTGTTCCAGGCCGTGCAGAGTAAAGAGCGTAGTTTGCGGAATACAGATCCCCGGAATATGATGAAGATCCAGGGGTCCAAGATGGGGTTGAACGCACTGAACCGGAACGCCATCATGTCGCCTGATTCATCCAGTGGGTCCCCGGTGTTGTAGAGGGCGCCCAGGAAAGCACGGAGCTGTGAGAGAAAGAAAGGACATGTCAGGAGGGTGCAATGCTCTGCTGAATATAGAGGGGTACAATGCTCTTCTAAACAGATGTTCAAAGTTCTGCTGGACTAAGTGGCGTCAGACATGGACATATAGGCTCAACAAGAAAAACCTCTTCAATGCCCCAGACCACCAGGGATATTACCAATAACCTCTTCATTGCCCCAAACCACCAGGGATGTTACCAATAACCTCTTCTCTTCCCCAGACCACCAGGTATGTTACCAATAATCTCTTCAATGCCCCAAACCACCAGGGATGTTACCAATAACCTCTTCTCTTCCCCAGACCACCAGGGATGTTACCAATAACCTCTTCAATGTCCCAAACCACCAGGAATGTTTCTATTGATTTCTTTACTGCCGTACACAGCCTGGGTTACTACTAACACTCCTATTTAGTGCCTAATTAGAAATACAATTTTTGCATCCTTCCACAAAGTGCGCCATCCCTGACCTCCAGTTTGTGTGTAGTATTACAACTTAGCTCCATTTGCTTCAATGAAGCTGAGGTGTAATACCACATGCAGATTGAGGACAAGGGGGGGGGGGTGCTGTAGTATTTTTTATTTTATTTTATCATTAATCTATCCACTGCTCTAGACCACCAGGGATGTTATCATTAACATCTTCACTGCTGTAATACACCTGAGCTGTATCGGTTAACACTTTCTCTGCTATAGGCCACCGTGAATGTTATTTTAATCCCATAACTACCCCAAACTACCAGGGATGTTACCACTAACCCCTTTACTGCCCTAGATCTTCAGGATATGATCATCCTCCTAGACACCAGGGGTGTTAAGGTTCACCCATTCGCTGCCCAGATCACTATGGATGTTATTATTAACCCCTCACCCTGGATTCTCAGGGATCAATAACCTCCTCATGACCCCAGACCACCAGGGATGTTACAAGTAACAGCTTTACTACCCCAGACAACCAGCAATGTCACCGCTAACCTCTTCACTGCCTGAGACCACCAGGCTATTATTAACCTCCTCATTATAAACCCCTTACTCTAGATCATTAGGGATGTTATATCGGTAACCTCTTCATGATCCTAGACCGCCAGGGATGTTACCCATAACTTCAGGGAGAGTTTGGATTATCCACATATTTGCAGACAGACAGCAGCAATTTATCATGTGCGGGTATAGGGGGGCTAACAGATTGCTTTATAGGGGAGCCTCATTTGTCTATGTTCACAGTGCTCTGCAGGAGACGGGGTGAAAGGCTGTGCAGGAGACCGGGAGTGAGAGGCTCTGCAGAAGACGGGGTGAGAGGCTCTGCAGGAGACGGGGTGAGAGGCTCTGCAGGAGATTGGGGGTGAGAGGCTCTGCAGGAGATTGGGGGTGAGAGGCTCTGCAGGAGATTGGGGGTGTGAGGCTCTGCAGGAGATCGGGGGTGAGAGGCTCTGCAGGAGATCGGGGGTGAGAGGCTCTGCAGGATGTAACCCAGAGGGCATCCAGTAATCGCAGACATTCGGTGTCTGGTTTCATTGAGGTTTATTAGGTGACTGTGATGAGCGACAACGTCCCCGCACAAACCCCCAAACCTGATTAACCCCAAACTTGCTGCAAACCGAGCGAGAGCCACAAGGTCAAATCAGTCATATGGTGGTCAACATTATCCTGTACCCCAAATGTCAGCGTATCATTATCCTGAACCCCAAGTGTCATTATCCTGTACCCCAAGTGTCATTATCCTGTACCCCAGTGTCAGCGTGTCACTATCCTGTACCCCAAGTGTCATTATCCTGTACCCCAAGTGTCAGCGTGTCACTATCCTGTACCCCAAGTGTCATTATCCTGTACCCCAAGTGTCCGCGTGTCATTATCCTGAACCCCAAGTGTCATTATCCTGAACCCCAAGTGTCACTATCCTGTACCCCAAGTGTCACTATCCTGTACCCCAAGTGTCAGCGTGTCACTATCCTGTACCCAAGTGTCACTATCCTGTACCCCAAGTGTCAGCGTATCATTATCCTGTACCCCAAGTGTCAGCGTGTCACTATCCTGTACCCCAAGTGTCATTATCCTGTACCCCAAGTGTCAGCGTGTCATTATCCTGTACTCCAAGTGTCATTACCCTGTACTCCAAGTGTCAGCTTGTCATTATCCTGTACTCCAAGTGTCAGTGTGTCACTATCCTGTACCCCAAGTGTCATTATCCTGACCCCAAGTGTCACCGTGTCACTATCCTGTACCCCAAGTGTCATTATCCTGTACCCCAAGGGGGAGATTTATCAAAGGGTGTAAAATTTAGACTGGTGCAAACTGCCCACAGCTACCAATCACAGCTCAGCTTTCAGCTCTGTTAACATGATAGAGGGGCTGTGATTGGCTGCTGTGGGCAGTTTGCACCAGTCTAAATTTTACACCCTTTGATAAATCTCCCCTCAAGTGTCACTATCCTGTACCCCAAGTGTCACTATCCTGTACCCCAAGTGTCACTATCCTGTACCCCAAGTGTCAGCGTGTCACTATCCTGTACCCCAAGTGTCACTACCCTGTACCCCAAGTGTCAGCGTGTCACTATCCTGTACCCCAAGTGTCATTATCCTGTACCCTAAGTGTCAGTGTGTCACTATCCTGTACCCCAAGTGTCAGCGTGTCACTATCCTCTACCCCAAGTGTCACTATCCTGTACCCCAAGTGTCAGCGTGTCACTATCCTGTACCCCAAGTGTCATTATCCTGTACCCCAACTGCTAGTGTGTCATTGTCCTGTACCCCAAGTGTCAGCTTGTCACTATCCTGTACCCCAAGTGTCAGCATGTCACTATCCTGTACCCCAAAAGTGTCAGCGTGTCATTATCCTGTACCCCAAGTGTCACTATCCTGTACCCCAAGTGTCAGCGTGTCACTATCCTGTACCCCAAGTGTCAGCATGTCACTATCCTGTACCCCAAGTGTCATTATTCTTTCCCCTAAGTGTCAGCGTTTCATTATCCTGTACCCCAAGTGTCATTATCCTTTACCCCAAGTGTCAGCGTGTCATTATCCTGTACCCCAAGTGTCAGCCTGTCATTATCCTGTACCCCAAGTGTCACTATCCTGTACCCCAAGTGTCAGCCTGTCATTATCCTGTACCCCAAGTGTCACTATCCTGTACCCCAAGTGTCAGCGTGTCACTATCCTGTACCGCAAGTGTCACTATCCTGTACCCCAAGTGTCAGCGTTTCATGATCCTGTACCCCAAGTGTCATTATCCTGTACCCCAAGTGTCAGCGTTTCATGATCCTGTACCCCAAGTGTCATTATCCTGTACCCCAAGTGTCAGCGTGTCACTATCCTGTACCCCAAGTGTCAGCGTGTCACTATCCTGTACCCCAAGTGTCACTATCCTGTACCCCAAGTGCCATTATCCTGTTTCAGTGTGTCACTATCCTGTACCCCAAGTGTCACTATCTCACCTGGTTGTTAGGGTCGCTCTCCCTCTACACTCTGTTGGTGCTGTGAGTACTTCACCCATCTGTCTGTTCCCTGTGGACACATTGATGGGACCCATCCCCCTCATACACAGGGCACTCACCGTCATTGGCACAGAGCACACCATGAATATTGTTGTCATGAGCACCAGTAGGATGAGATGTTCCAGTTCCTCTTCTCCGGCTGCCAGGAACCATCCTCGTGCTCCCCCTCTGCGGAGTGACCCCCTTCTCGCCCTCTGACCCTTCCTCATGCGGCACAGGCTGGCAGTCACAGAGGCATTACAGAATAGTATTGCCAGGATCAGGGCTCCTGTCAGACTGGCATACAATAGAGAAAAGGCCAGAGTCCTATCTCTCCCGGTTGTGGGCGGCACTACCATCCGGACGAAGCACCAGGTGCCCGGACAGTACTGTTTATGTTCACCAACTCCGATCAGTGGCAGCGCGCAGAGCAGTGCCGGCAGAATGTAGGAAATAGGCAAAGCCGCCCGTGCCAGGCGGTGCCCCCAGCTATGCTGGGCATACATGTAGGGATGACTTAGTGCCAGACAACGCTCAAAGGCCATGAAGAACAGGATCATCATGGAGGACAGGTTGAAGAAAGTCATAGCAAACGCAAAGAGTTTACAGAGCGACTGAGAGCCCAATGCCAGGAGAGATGCCTCCTTGGCATAAGAGACGAAGACCACCGGACTGAGGATGCAGGTTCCCAGGAGGTCCGTCACAGCAAGTCCCGTCACCAGGATACAAAACGGAGAGGCACGCGCTCGCCTTTCTCTTCGATGGACGCCCAAGATGCCCAGTGCCAAGAGGTTGCCCAGTACTCCCATGGCAAACATGAAGGTGCTGGTGGCTGGGTTCCCATCGGTGTGGACCCGGGTGGAGTTCTCACAGTTGTGGAGGGATGGCTGCGCCGTTATCACAGAGGGCTCCAGCATCTCCGATAATACTCACTATCACTCCTGGCTGTCTCTTACTTGTGAAGTGGTCTCTTCCTCTATATCGCCTCCACCCCAGGGACAGTCTCTTGCACTGTCTTCACTTTCTCTACCTCCTATCCAGCTTTCGCTCACATGAATCTGGCTTCTCTTCCATCCACATCCAGCTGTGGTGCAGCCACCCGCCAGGCACCTCTCTCCACTCTCTCACTGCATGTGCGTCTGTCTCTTCCTCTACAGCTCCTGCCTCCTGCTCTCTCTTACACTTGACTCTGCACTGTGAACTGTCAGTGATACGACCTGCGAACAGAGACAGCCGAGTGGGTGGAGAGAGTGCGGGGAAGAGGCTAAGTGCCGGAGAGAGAGGACGAAAGAGATAGAAAGAAAACAGAGAGAGAGAAGAAAAAGGGGAGACAGGAAGAAAAGAGAGAGAGAACAAATAAGAGAGAAAAAGAGGAAGAAAGGGAAGACAGAAAGAACGAGAAAAAGAAAAGAGAGCGAATAAGAGAGCTAGAGGAAGAAAGAGAGACAGAAAGAAAGAAAACGAGAGAAAGAGACAGAAAGAAAAGAGACAGGAAGAAAGGGAGACAGAAAGAACGAGAGAGAGATAAAGAAAAGAGAGCAAATAAGAGAGAGGAAGAAGGGGAGACAGGAAGAAAAGAAAGAAAAGAGAGACAAGCGAGAGAGAGAAGGGGAGACAGGAAGAAAAGAAAGATAATACGAGAGAGAGAAGAGAAAAAACGAATAAGAGAGACAAAGAATAAGAAAGAGACAGAAAGAAAAGAGAGCGAATAAGAGTGGAAAAAGGGGAGACAGGAAGAAAAGAAAGAACGAGAGAGACAGAGACAGAAAGAAAAGAGCAAATAAGAGAGAGATAGTTAAAGAAGGGAAAATAGAAAGAAAAGAAAGAGAAAATGTGAGATGAAGAGCGAGAGGACGTAAGAGGCAGAAAGGAAAGATAGAGGGAGAGTGAATAAGAGACATAGTGAAAAAGGGGAGACGGGAAGAAAAAAAAAAGAGAAAACAAGAAATAGAGAGACAGAAAGAAAAAGAGACAAGAAGGAGGGAAGGAAAAAGGAGAGTGACAATAAGAAAACAGGAAGATGAATGGGAATAGAGGAAGAAAGGGAAAAAGAAAAGAGACACAGAAAGATTAAAAGAGGAAGAAAAAAAAGAGAGATGATAGAGGTGTGGTGGTCACCAGGTGGTCTGGTGCTCAACCGTCGGGATGATGTTATGTTGGTGGTTGGAATATAGCTCAGCCAGTGAGGATGTAGTTGTGACGCCAGTGCTAACTGAGCACACAGGTGTGATGGTATACCTACTTTTAGTGTGTGTGGCTAGCTTTATTGGTCCCTAATGCTCGGTGACCTGCAGGGCTGTGATGGGTCCTTTGGGCGCTTATCACGGTGGTCCAGAGTGGAGAGATGACCCATCCGGACTGTTGGTACCGCGACCCACAGAAAGGGCAAAATGACCCATGGACAGTGTAGCCTGTGTGTGTAGGTGCTGGTGCAATAATCACTGAGTCCCAGTAGAATAAATGAACTGATCTTTACTGAAAAGTCTCTTGTAATACAGGATAATAGGGTAACAAGTGACTTCTGAGGTACAGACTTGAGTTCACTGAATCTGTGCTGAGAGATGCTGACGTGCTGATGGAAGGAGAGTTCTGGTTCAGTTGAGTGCTGAGAAGAAGAGAAGAGTTCAGAGGAGTGGAGAGGAGTTTGTCGCGAGAGCCCTAACCCAGTTTAGTAATGTGCTCTGCCGGAACTTGTGAGAAGAAATACCTGAAAGATACTTGAGAAAAGAACAATACTTGTGCCGTGTTTCGACCTGAGTGTCGCTAAACCACCTTCAGCCTTGCAGTGTCAGGTTACCCGTCCTACGAGTGTTACACAAGCCCCAGTCCTGGTTACCCGAGTTGAGCTAAATGTCCAAGCGTGTCCTGGTGTCACTTGCGCTACGAGATAAAGTACATAGGCTTTGGATATGGCTGCTTTGCTCTATCCGTGTCAGTTTCTCTGTCTAGGATACCACCCTACTCTTTTAAAGGAGGTTCACGGCGCAGGTTGGGGTGTTCTCTGACTTGTCCTCCTTAGCTGTTTAACACTGCATAGTGTCTGTAAGTGTAGCTTTTAGAAAGAGAGTCTCTGTGTTCGGCTTCCTCTCCTTGACCCCACTGACAACAAATGAAGGCTCGGCTATAACTGAATATGTGTATGAGGGGCTGGGGCAAATGGCTGAAGGAGCCATTGAAGGTATATGGTGACCTGTGTTGGTGTGTGTGTTGTCCCCAGTGCTTGGGCCCTCACTTCTAGTGATTTCGGGACTCCGATATGTCACCTCCTATGATCTGTGGGGGTAATAGAGAGGATAGTTCTTCACACATGAGATGCTATAAATGTCCCAGGACATCCATGAGGTAACGTCCTGTGACCTATGATGGGATGGTGTGTGGACATCGGGATGAATCACTGGGAGAGGGGACATGGCGGCTTTCTATAAACGTACTGCGGTAGCGCCAACGCGAAGACCAAAGAATGAAGTGACGTGTGAGACCACATTCTGCAGATCCCGGGAAGGTGACGTGTACAGAGGAAGACGAGGAGCAGAGTCCCAGTGTTTACAGATGGATGATCTGCGTGCATTATATAATATATCTACCAGTATATACAGCAACCTGCCCTCTAGTCAACCCGCTATAAAAAGACGACAGCTGACAGCCATTATTCCAGGCTGTGTATTATACGCTGTGCAAATAAGGTTCGGGTCAAAACTGGTGATCCATCAAGGGAGCAGGAAACCAAGAACGTGTGTATGGCATCACAGACACTATAAAGCAGTACATGGAGGATGTATGGCATCACAGACACTATATGGCAGCACATGGAGGATGTATGGCATCACAGACACTATAAAGCAGTACATGGAGGATGTATGGCAGCACATGGAAGATGTATGGCATCACAGACACTATAAAGCAGTACATGGAGGATGTATGGCAGCACATGGAGGATGTATGGCATCACAGACACTATATAGCAGTACATGGAGGATGTATGGCAGCACATGGAGGATGTATGGCATCACAGACACTATAAAGCAGTACATGGAGGATGTATGGCAGCACAGACACTATATGGCAGCACATGGAGGATGTATGGCATCACAGACACTATATAGCAGTACATGGAGGATGTATGGCATCACAGACACTATATAGCAGTACATGGAGGATGTATGGCATCACAGACACTATATAGCAGTACATGGAGGATGTATGGCAGCACATGGAGGATGTATGGCATCACAGACACTATAAAGCAGTACATGGATGATGTATGGCAGCACATGGAGGATGTATGGCATCACAGACACTATATAGCAGTACATGGATGATGTATGGCATCACAGACACTATATGGGAGCACATGGAGGATGTATGGCATCACAGACACTATATAGCGGTACATGGATGATGTATGGCATCACAGACACTATAAAGCAGTACATGGAGGATGTATGGCATCACAGACACTATATAGCAGTACATGGAGGATGTATGGCATCACAGACACTATATGGCAGCACATGGAGGATGTATGGCATCACAGACACTATATAGCAGTACATGGATGATGTATGGCAGCACATGGAGGATGTATGGCATCACAGACACTATATAGCAGTACATGGATGATGTATGGCATCACAGACACTATATGGGAGCACATGGAGGATGTATGGCATCATAGACACTATATAGCAGCACATGGAGGGTGTATGGCAGCACATGGAGGATGTATGGCATCACAGACACTATATGGCAGCACATGGAGAATGTATGGCATCACAGACACTATATGGCAGTACATGGAGGATGTATGGCATCACAGACACTATACAGCAGTACATGGATGATGTATGGCATCACAGACACTATACAGCAGTACATGGATGATGTATGGCATCACAGACACTATATGGCAGTACATGGAGGATGTATGGCATCACAGACACTATATGGCAGTACATGGAGGATGTATGGCAGCACATGGAGGATGTATGGCATCACAGACACTATAAAGCAGTACATGGATGATGTATGGCAGCACATGGAGGATGTATGGCATCACAGACACTATATAGCAGTACATGGATGATGTATGGCATCACAGACACTATATGGGAGCACATGGAGGATGTATGGCATCACAGACACTATATAGCGGTACATGGATGATGTATGGCATCACAGACACTATAAAGCAGTACATGGAGGATGTATGGCATCACAGACACTATATAGCAGTACATGGAGGATGTATGGCAGCACATGGAGGATGTATGGCATCACAGACACTATATAGCAGTACATGGATGATGTATGGCAGCACATGGAGGATGTATGGCATCACAGACACTATATAGCAGTACATGGATGATGTATGGCATCACAGACACTATATGGGAGCACATGGAGGATGTATGGCATCATAGACACTATATAGCAGCACATGGAGGGTGTATGGCAGCACATGGAGGATGTATGGCATCACAGACACTATATGGCAGCACATGGAGAATGTATGGCATCACAGACACTATATGGCAGTACATGGAGGATGTATGGCATCACAGACACTATACAGCAGTACATGGATGATGTATGGCATCACAGACACTATACAGCAGTACATGGATGATGTATGGCATCACAGACACTATATGGCAGTACATGGAGGATGTATGGCATCACAGACACTATATGGCAGTACATGGAGGATGTATGGCATCACAGACACTATACAGCAGTACATGGATGATGTATGGCATCACAGGCACTACATAGCAGTACATGGATGATGTATGGCATCATAGAAACTATATAGCAGTATATGGATGATATACTTGGAGAAACTACAGTGTAGTTACTTGAGGCTACTCAGGTGCTTGTGAGGGAAAGTTGTGCAAAGGAGAGAGTAGAGGAGAGGGGGTGCCTGAGGGGCCTTATCTAATCAATACTGTACTCTGCCTGGAACAGTTTGAGCTGAAGATATAAAGAACACTCGTACTCACGTATAGACTTGTGTCTGACTGCCCTACAGTTGCGAGCTACTCGTCCTGTCAGGGTAGCACGAACCCCAAGCCTAGTTATCTGGGCTAAGCCAATTTCCAAGACTTCCCGGTTGTCTGGCGATGCGCAGTGGAATACCTAGACTTGTAGTAACTTTGTTCCACTGGGGTCAGTTCCTGGCGTGGACAAACTGATCCTTCTTTGGCTGTTCTCACCCTTTGGACTTTCTAGCACTGCATCGTTGCTCTGGCTTTCATACAGAAAATCTGTGGCTTGCTTCCCTGAGAGAGGACCTGGCCTAAGCCAGGCCCTGGCTTAACTTCAGCAGAGACTTGGTTCTTAGTTGCTTCCTCACACACTGACTCTAGACTGAAGACTGACTCCTCCCACCAGGAACTAACTCTATACACCAGGGGTCTAACCAAACCTTCCTGTGATTGGTGGGGATGTGTGTGCAAAAGAGAAAAGACAGCAGATAGAATAAAGACTGGAGGGAAAGCACCTGCACCTGTAAGTGGACAAAACATCACATGTGACAAAAACAATTAATTCATTAGTATCTTCAGCTGTGCTTCAAAAAGAGCATAGAACAAAAAGAGTGGCACCTAGTGGGGAAAACACTAACTACAGTGAATACTTCATCCCCAACCATGTGAACTCGAGGGAGTAGGTCCCGTACCAGGTCACTACAGGTGTATGGCATCACAGACACTATATGGCAGTACATGGAGGATGTATGGCATCACAGACACTATATGGCAGTACATGGAGGATGTATGGCATCACAGACACTATATGGCAGTACATGGAGGATGTATGGCATCACAGACACTATATGGCAGTACATGGAGGATGTATGGCAGCACAGACACTATATGGCAGTACATGGAGGATGTATGGCATCACAGATGGTATATGGCAGCACATGGCGGATGTGTGGCTGTCCAGTGGTTGGTAGTTAGGAAGTCCATGGTGAACATGCATTATTGTAGCCAGAAAATTGTTTAAAAGAATAACTTGAAGGTTCTTTTCTGATGTAAATTTTGGCAGCGTAAATTTTTCACACACTTTTCTTGCATGCACGAAGAAGTCTCCCATTTTAGCTGTAATGCAGGAAGGCCCATGTGTGTGGGGGGTATAGGAAGAGCATTCCCTCCTCTGTCTTTTGTTCTGAAGTAAGGAAAACTGAAACCCTCCTCTAAAGGAGTATTTCTCCAAGTACATTTATTTACCAAACTGCCTTTACCTTCCTATTGTTTTCAGCTTGTTGTCTAGGTTACCAACCACCGCTCTGCTCTAAAAGCAGTGGTCTGACTGATATCTAGCTGACAACAATTAGAGGAAAAGAGCGGCATATCAGGAGATGGAGATGTATGTGCAAATACATGATGGGTTCTACAGGTATAACTATGGTAGCTGAGATGGGAATATCCCTTTAGGGTACAAACACACACAGCAGATACGCAGCAGATTTGATACTGTGTTCAGTTATTTAGATCTAATCTGCTGCGTATCTGCTGCGTATCGCAGCAGTAAATACGCAGCGTATAAGCCGTGTGTGTTTGTACCCTTAAGGGGAACTATCAGCAGGTTTGTGTAACCCCCAGCATGGTTACAAGCGCCATTACTATGCATATATGAATATGCATAGTGGGCAGAGGAGGCTGGGTGGGCCGAAGGGGGTGCTTTGCCTGTCCAGGCAATGCCCACAGCCAGGCTCGGACTGGGCCACCGGGGGGCCGGGGAAACCCCCGGTGGGCCCCGAGCTGGAGTGGGCCCCCTGCTCCTAGGGGGGCCGGGGGCCGCACCTCCCTTTTTAACTGGAAGCGATCGCAACAATCGCTTCCAGTTAAATGTAAGCAGTGTTGTGATTGACAGGGCGGGAAGCCTACGGCTTCCCGCCCTGTCAATCACTCTTGTGACCGCAAGCAGAGATTTGCTTGCGATCACAAGAGTTACGCAAGCTCCGTTGCGAAGTCCCAGCGGCGCCATCACTGACCTCAGTGTGCGCCGCGGCGGCTAGGACTTCCGGTTCATGCAGCGCATACCGGAAGTCCCAGCCACCGCGGCGCACACTGAGGTCAGTGATGGCGCCGGCGGGACTTCACATCGGAGCTGCTGTCAGAGAAGAGGACACCGGCGACCGACGGGGGATCGTGTGGTTAGGTGAGTTGTCTTGTGTTTTTTTTTTATTTTTTATCAGAGGGGGTAAGATAAGGGGGGGGGGGGGGGGGGGCTGTATACAGGGGAGGACAACATAGGGGGGCTGTATACAGGGGGGAGGACAACAGAAGGGGGGCTGTATACAGGGGAGGACAACATAGGGGGGCTGTATACAGGGGAGGACAACATAGGGGGGCTGTATACAGGGGGGAGGACAACAGAAGGGGGGCTGTATACAGGGGAGGACAACATAGGGGGGCTGTACAGGGGAGGACAACATAGGGGGGCTGTATACAGGGGGGAGGACAACAGAAGGGGGGCTGTATACAGGGGGAGGACAACAGAAGGGGGGCTGTATACAAGGGGAGGACAACAGAAGGGGGGCTGTATACAGGGGGAGGACAACATAGGGGGGCTGTATACAGGGGGAGGACAACATAGGGGGGCTGTATACAGGGGAGGACAACATAGGGGGGCTGTATACAGGGGAGGACAACATAGGGGGGCTGTATACAGGGGGAGGACAACATAGGGGGGCTGTATACAGGGGAGGACAACATAGGGGGGCTGTATACAGGGGAGGACAACATAGGGGGGCTGTATACAGGGGGAGAACAACATAAGGGGGGCTGTATACAGGGGGAGGACAACATAAGGGGGGCTGTATACAGGGGGAGAACAACATAAGGGGGGCTGTATACAGGGGGAGGACAACATAAGGGGGCTGTATACAGGGGGAGGACAACATAAGGGGGGCTATATACAGGGGGAGGACAACATAAGGGGGGCTGTATACAGGGGGAGGACAACATAAGGGGGCTGTATACAGGGGAGGACAACATAAGGGGCTGTATACAGGGGGAGGGCAACAGAAGGGGGGCTGTATACAGGGGGGGGGGACAACATAAGGGGTCTGTATACAGGGGAGGACAAGAAGGGGGTCTGTATACAGGGGGAGGACAACATGAGGGGGGCTATATACAGGGGGAGGACAACATAAGGGGGACTATATACAGGGGGAGGACAACATAAGGGGGGCTGTATACAGGGGGAGGACAACTTAAGGGGGGGCTATATACAGGGGAGGACAACATAAGGGGGGCTGTATACAGGTAAGGACAACATAAGGGGCTATAAACAGGGGCAGGACAACATAAGGGGGGCTGTATACAGGTAAGGACAACATAAGGGGCTATAAACAGGGGCAGGACAACATAAGGGGGGCTATATACAGGGGGAGGACAACATAAGGGGGGCTATATACAGGGGGAGGACAACATAAGGGGGGCTATATACAGGGGGAGGACAACATAAGGGGGTATATACAGGGGCAGGACAACATAAGGGGGTATGTATACAGGGGGAGGACAACATAAGGGGGTATGTATACAGGGGGAGGACAACATGAGGGGGGCTATATACAGGGGGAGGACAACATAAGGGGGGCTGTATACAGGGAAGGACAACATAAGGGGGGCTGTATACAGGGAAGGACAACATAAGGGGGGCTGTATACAGGGAAGGACAACATAAGGGGCTGTATACAGGGGGAGGACAACATAAGGGGCTGTATACAGGGGGAGGACAACATAAAGGGATCTGTATACCGGGGGGGGGACAACATAAGGGGTTATATACAGGGGCAGGACAACATAAGGGTGGTATATACAGGGGAGGACAACATAAGGGGCTGTATACAGGGGGAGAACAACATAAGGGGGGCTGTATACAGGGAAGGACAACATAAGGGGGGCTATATACAGGGGGAGGACAACATAAGGGGGCTATATACAGGAGAAGGACAACATAAGGAGCTATATACAGGGGCAGGACAACATAAGGGTGGTATATACAGGGGAGGACAACATAAGGGGCTGTATACAGGGGGAGGACAACATAAGGGGGGCTGTATACAGGGAAGGACAACATAAGGGGGGCTATATACAGGGGGAGGACAACATAAGGGGGCTATATACAGGAGAAGGACAACATAAGGAGCTATATACAGGGGCAGGACAACATAAAGGGGGCTGTATACAGGGGGAGAACAACATAAGGGGGCTGTATACAGGGGAGGACAACATAAGGGGGTATGTATACAGGGGGAGGACAACATAAGGGGGTATATACAGGGGCAGGACAACATAAGGGGGGCTGTATACAGGGAAGGACAACATAAGGGGGGCTGTATACAGGGGGAGGACAACACAAGGGGGGCTGTATACAGGGAAGGACAACATAAGGGGGGTATATACAGGGAAGGACAACATAAGGGTCTGTATACAGGGGAAGGACAACATAAGGGGCTATAAACAGGGGGAGGACAACATAAGGGGCTGTATACAGGGGGAGGACAACATAAGGGGCTGTATACAGGGGAGGACAACATAAGGGGCTGTATACAGGGGAAGGAAAACTTAAGGGGGCTATATGGGGCAAGGACAACATAAGGGGGCTATACGGGGGAATAGACAACATAAGGGGCTATATGGGGGGTAGGGATGGCCAACATAAGGGGGCTATCTATATGGGGGGATGGATAACACAAGCGGGCCAGTTATAAGGGGGATAACACAGGGAGACATCTATAAGGGACACTGGATGGGGGCAATTTATAAGGAGGACAACACTGAGGAGGCATCTATAAAGGGCACTACACAGAGGGGGACAACAATGGGGGGCATCTATAAGGTTAACTATACTGGGTGCGGTGTGTATACAATAGGCTATAGGGGGCATCTACTTTAGTGGACTACACAGAGGGGTCATCTATAAGGGGACTACACAGAGGGGGCCATATACTATAGGGCAGGAATAGGGAACCTTGGATCTCCAGCTGTTGCAGTTGTTGCAGACATGAAGGGAGTTGTAGTTTTGCAACAGCTGGAGAGCCAAGGTTCCCTACCCCTGATAATAGGGAATGCACAGAGGTTGTCATCTACTATAAAGGGATTACACAGAGGGGGATCTCTACTATAGTAGAGGCACACAGGGACACAGGGCCATCTATATGGAGGACTGAACAAGGGGCCATCTACAAGGTGTGTGCACAATATATATATATGTATATATATATATATATATATATATATATATATATATATATGAACACACACACACAATAGTCAGGGCTAACCACTGAGAGAAGGTGTAAAGAGGCCAATACAGATGTGCAGTTTGTAGAGAGATGAGGATGGTGACAGAGTAAGGAGCCTAATATATTTCTCTGGCAGATTCTGTGGATTCGTGGCTCGGAGAAGTTCTCATAACGGCCCAGGGCAGATGGAGAAGTAGATGAAAAGGGAAGAACTCCGATCAGAGAAGACGTCCCCTGTGAGTCACTAAATCTATGTGCACTGTAACGTATATAGTGTAGAGCTGGGGCTACCTCTATATGACTGTATGAGGGGATATTGATCTTTGTTCAGAGGATTTTATTCAGTAGCAGCTGGGGTGTTAGTCAGTAAATGGCGATGTTAGTCAGTATGTGGGGGTATTATTTGTTACTTGTAATCTGGTGCGGTGTTCATTGGTCTTAGTATACCAGATTTGGTCAGTAACAATATGGTGGTGATGGTTGTGGTGTGGCGGTAATATTTCCCCCTTGTGTACTGGTAATTTTGGTCTCAGTATACAGGATTTGGTCAGTAACAGTATAGCGGTAATATGTATGGTGATACTATTTCCCTCCTGTATACTGGTTTATTGGTAATATCGGTCTTGATATACAGGATTTGGTCAGTTACTGTATAGCGGTAATATGTGTGGGGATATTTGCTCTTTATATACTGGTGTTATTGGTAGCATACAGTGTTATCATGCAAAGAAAATTGTCTTATAGCGCGATTACACCGGCCAATAATCGGTAACAAGTGCTCCTAGGAAGTCTATTCAGCCGATGATCGGCCCATGTAAAAGTGCCAGAGATTGGCTGACATGCAAGCAAATGTCCCATAGTCGGCTGATTTGATCTTTTGTGCGGCTAAGATCATTGCTGTCGGCTGCACATCTCTATATATTCCTGCCCTGCTGATTAGCAATCATTTGCAGCCCTACACTGCCCCATATCACGCCGTGTTAATGTACCTTTATTAATGTTGCCATAGATAAGTGCGGTGGCAGAAGGGTGGGCCCCAAGAATGATTTCCCCTGGTGGGCCAAGGCACTCCAGTCCGACACTGCCCACAGCTGCTGGGGGATATCAGCTGGTTAATTCCAGGGGTGTCAAACTCAGGCCCTCCATCTGTTGCAAAACTACAATTCCCATCATGCCTGGACAGCCAAAGCTTTAGCTAAAGCTTTGGCTGTCCAGGCATGATGGGAATTGTAGTTTTGTAACAGCTGGAGGGCCTGAATTTGACACCTGCGGTTTACACAAACCTGCTGACAGTTCCCCTTTAAGTATAGGTAGCAGTATTTGTAAATCTTTCTGGCATGCACTTACAAACTCTGACACTAGATGTCAGCAAACTGGGAAATTCAGTGTTAACATACATCTAATGTATGGTAATATACATATCCTATACATACATATAATACAACATTGTGAGATAAATGTAACAAAACATAATAACCCTGCTGCAACCATACAACAACCAATATAATGTGGTAGCAGGATCTGTACCAGGACACTCCCATGGACTAGAATGTTCCTAATGCAATGCTATGGGCCTGAGTAAGTAAATGGGCTCCCTTGTTCACAGCCAATACAAAGGTGCACGACAGCGTTAAAGGGGAACTCCAGCAATTTTTTTCCTTTCAAATCAACTGGTGTGAGAAAGTTATATAGATTTGCAATTTACTTTTATTTAAAAATGTTGTCTTCTAGTACTTATCAGCTGCTGTATGTCCTGCAGGAAGTGGTGTATTATTTCCAGTTTGACACAGTGCTCTCTGTCTATGTCAGGAACTTCCGAAGAAGAAAATGTTTTCTATGGGGGTTTGCTGCTGCTCTGGACAGTTCCTGACATGCAGAGAGCACTGTGTTAGATTGGAAAGTATACACCACTTCCTGCAGGACATACAGCAGCTGATAAGTACTGGAAGACTTGAGATTTTTTTTTTTTAAATAAAAGTAATTTACAAATCTGTATAACTTTCTGAAACCAGTTGATTTGAAAGAAAAAACATTTAGCCGGAGTTCCCCTTTAAACTAGTACAGTGGTGCCTTGGATTAGGAGCATAATTCACTCCGGGACGGCGCTTGTAATCCAAATCCACTCTTAAACCAAAGCAAATTTACCCTTAAGAAATCATAGAAATGCAGACAATTGGTTCCACACACCAAATATAATGATTTATTATTCTGAATAACATGTAAAACAAATGAAACAAACATTCAGAAACAGCAGAATCTGTGATATTATAAGTTACTGTACAGTAATGGAGAGGATGGGAAACACAAGGGCGGACAGAGACTGCAGGGAGCATGAAGGAATGAGCAGGGCAGATGTGGGCACATACATGCAGCGCTCTCTGTCCGGAGAGAGAGGGGTTACAGCTATGAAGAGATTACCCACCACAGTCCTGTCCCCTGATGTAAGCCCCAGCCCGAAGTGGATCTGCTATGATTTGGAAGGTGAGGGAGACTTCCTGGGTCAGAGTACAGTATGCAGACCCCACTATGCAGACCATGCCCCTCCCCCGCTCCCCCTCCCACCCAGTACAGGGAGCGCTTACACCAAAGTCACAATTTTGAAAAACTGTGAGCTCTTAAACCAAAACGCTCTTAAACCAAGTTACTCTTAAACCAAGGTACCACTGTATAAAGCATGTAAAGCAGTGCAAAAAAACTGCCTAACATCAGGAATTGACACTAGGTGAACTGAGGATTACACATGGGTGCAGGCATCCCTCCTGTGAATTATTGTAGCGTCAGCTATTTCTGTCTCCGGCTGACAGGCCTGGTTAATGGTGTCAGCGTGGCGCGCAGACACAAGGCAGACGCTGCGCCCCGTCCTCCAGACCCCGGGATTCATCCTTCAGGTATCACACAAGTTTACACAACAGATTTTTGTTGAGAGGAAGTGAAGAAGAGAAAGGGAAGCTGAACCAAACAAAACTCGCTCTTCACCGGTGACAAGATGGCGGCACTTTCCGATGGCAGAGAAGAAATTTACATTTGCGGGTTCCTCGTCTCATAACAATTCTCCTCATTTCCTTTTATTACTTCATCTTGAGACGAAGACGACGATGATGAAGATGAATGGGTTTAGTGAAGATGCCGTCATTACTTTTCATTGCGGGGCGATGAGGAATGGCGCTGGTGATGTACTGGAAAGAAGGGAGTAAGGGCTCTATTCCACCGGACGATTATCGTTCAGATTATCGTTGAATCTAAACGATAATCGTTCGGTTGAATAGCAATTAACGACCAAACGGGAAATCGTTGATCGCTTTATAAGACCTGGACCTATTTTTATCGTTGCTCGTTTGCAAAACGTTCGCAAATCGTTCGCATTGAATAAGACGTCGTTCGCAATAGATACGAACGTAATAGCGAAGAAATAGCGAAGAAAAACGATCACAATTACGATCATAAGTAACGATTATCGTTCCATGGAAATGAGTGAACGTTTTCAGGTCTTTCGCAATAGCGGTCGTTTGAGATCGTTAATCGTTAACGATTATGCAAACGATAATCCTCCGGTGGAATAGGGCCCTTAAAGGTGTCGGGGAGGGGTGATGATAATGGTGGGGGGCGAGCGCTTTGTGACTCTTTACAGCAGTGATGGTGGTGGTGTGGGGCACTTGGTGACACTTTACAGCAGTGATGGGGAGAGCTTGGTGACACTTTACAGCAGTGATGGTGGCAGGGGGTGCTTGGTGACAATTTTCAGCAGATATTTTGCTAATGTTTCCCCTTCATGGCTCATTAACATATTAGAAAATCTAATGAGGGGACGGGGGGCTGTGCGGAATGCTGCACCATGTCCCTGCAAGCATTAAGAGTCATAATCCTGCTGTTACAGGGTTAATGATTACATCCGCAGTGGTCTAGTCCACTGACAGAGCAGTAAAAGAAGCAGCCCTGGTGGTAACAGCAGATATGTTGCTAACGTTTCCCCTTCATGGCTCATTAAAGTGGAAAATCAGCATTTAATTTTTTATTTTTTTTAGGGGGGGGGGGGGGGAGAGAGAATGCTACACCATGTTCCTGCAAGCATTAACAAATTATAAACCTGCTGTCATACATGACCAGATGGTAAAGAAAAGGGTTAATGATTACATCTATGGTGGTCTAGGGCAGTGACAGAGTAATAGAATAGAAGAATCCCTGGTGGTCTAGGGGCAGTGACACTTTTACAGCAGTGATGGTGGTGGGGGCTTTGTGACACTTTACAGCAGTAATGGGGAGGGGAGGGGGGGAGGCGCTTGGTGACACTTTACAGAATTTTTGCTAATGTTTTCCCTTCATGGCTTATTAATAAGAAGTGGAAAATCTGCATCTAATGGGGGGTGGGGGTGGGGGGGTGTCAATAGAAGAATTGCTGGTGGTCTAGGGCAGTGACAGAGCAGTAATAGAAGAATCCCTGGTGGTCTAGTGCGGTGACAGAGTGGTAAGGGTATGTTCACACTGAGTAAATCAGTCGGAATTCCACCTGCCTCAGTGTGCCATAGTCTATGGAAAGGCTTGTGCGCCTCCGCTGCTACCACTCTCCGCTCAAAGGTCTAGGGCAGTGACAGAGCGGTAATAGAAGAATCCCTGGTGGTCTAGGGCAGTGACAGAGCAGTAATAGAAGAATCCCTGGTGGTCTAGGGCAGTGACAGAGCGGTAATAGAAGAATCCCTGGTGGTCTAGGGCAGCGACAGAGCGGTAATAGAAGAATCCCTGGCAGTCTAGGGCAGCGACAGAGCGGTAATAGAAGAATCCCTGGTGGTCTAGGGCAGCGACAGAGCGGTAATAGAAGAATCCCTGGTAGTCTAGGGCAGTGACAGAGCGGTAATAGAAGAATCCCTGGTGGTCTAGGGCAGCGACAGAGCGGTAATAGAAGAATCCCTGGTGGTCTAGGGCAGCGACAGAGTGGTAATAGAAGAATCCCTGGTAGTCTAGGGCGGGGGGGGGGGGGTCAATAGAAGAATTGCTGGTGGTCTAGGGCAGTGACAGAGCAGTAATAGAAGAATCCCTGGTGGTCTAGGGCGGTGACAGAGTGGTAAGGGTATGTTCACACTGAGTAAATCAGTCGGAATTCCACCTGCCTCAGTGTGCCATAGTCTATGGAAAGGCTTGTGCGCCTCCGCTGCTACCACTCTCCGCTCAAAGGTCTAGGGCAGTGACAGAGTGGTAATAGAAGAATCCCTGGTGGTCTAGGGCAGTGACAGAGCGGTAATAGAAGAATCCCTGGTGGTCTAGGGCAGAGACAGAGCGGTAATAGAAGAATTCCTGGTAGTCTAGGGCAGTGACAGAGCGGTAATAGAAGAATCCCTGGTGGTCTAGGGCAGCGACAGAGCGGTAATAGAAGAATCCCTGGTAGTCTAGGGCAGCGACAGAGCGGTAATAGAAGAATCCCTGGTGGTCTAGGGCAGCGACAGAGCGGTAATAGTAGAATCCCTGGTAGTCTAGGGCAGTGAAGAGGTTAATAAGGTGATCTGGGTTTAGGCCGTTCCTCTTCCGCTGTGATCACTGAGGTTCCTGTAGAGGGGTAAATACTTATGTACATTACTGTACGGCCTCACACTAGCCCCATGCCCAGCCAGATACTAGCAGTGACCACAGCCGACCACACTCAGCAGGACCTGTCGGCCAGTCACCCTTGTTACCCTTCCCACATCATCAGTCGGGTTTCCCATGTATTAAAGTAAAGTTTGGCGCAGGACCGTCTCTCCCTGGCGTCCGGCATCACATGTCACATTCCCAGTGTCTTAGAACTGGCAGCTCCGGCCAATCATCGCCCTTATTGCTGCCTCGGTGATGATGTCACTAACTGCAGTCACCAGTCACCTTTCCCCCAGAATAACACACAGCCGCCTTCCCCATAACATCTTCATCCTGCGCCTCCTGGTTCATGGATTTTAAAAGATTTGTTTAGCCTTATAATTTTCCGTTAAAGATTTGTCTGCTTCTACTCCCACAGCAGGGCGTTTGTTACAGTGGATCAGTGTAGACCCCCACCCCATATCACTGCCCTATTCAATACAGCAAATAAACATAGATAGTGGTGTATGACACTCTTTTGGCCTGTTTTAGGCAATGGGGGTCTGAGCGGTGACGTTATTCATCTTATAGTAAGATTTCTCTGTTGCCCATAGCAACTAATCACAGCTCAGCTTTCATGATAGAGGCACCATCTTATAAGACCCTCTGTTGCCCGTAGCAACCATTCACAGCTCCCATAGCAACCACAGCCCATCTTTCATTTTATAAGACCCTCTGTTGCCCGTAGCAACCATTCACAGCTCCCATAGCAACCACAGCCCAGCTTTCATTTTACCAGAGCAATGTGAGAAGTGAATGCTGAGCTGTGATTGGTTGCTACGGGCAACACAGAGACGTGCTGAGAATTACATAGGACTGCAGGATCCTCCTGTTATGGTCCTTTTACACGGAGCGATAATTCGCCCGATCGCACTATTAACGATTTTGAATGAACAATGTTTTTTTTTATAACGATCAGCGTTTAGACGGAACAATACATCGTACGGAAAAATCGTTTTGAGATCGCTTAAGCCTATCTCACACATAGGTGAAATCGTTGAAAGACTGTTTACACGGAACGATCTGCGAATTTTTTGCAAACGACCAACGATAATTTAAGAACATGTTGAAAGATCAAAATGAACGATTTCTCGCTCGTCATTTGATCGTTCGCTGCATTTACACGTACGATTATCGTTCGAATTCGATCGTTATCGTGCAAATTCGAACAATAAATCATTCCGTGTAAAAGGACCATTACAGTGTACCATCCCGCGTCTCGCCCCCCCCCTCCCCCAGTGTTGCCGCTGCAGCTTCGTCTCTGTGTTTATAAACGTTTCCATCATTGTTTGCCGCGGTATAACATTACACGGCGCTTATAAACAGCTGTTATAATCTCCGGCTCCTGACACGAGGATCAGCCCCACCGTCTCCACCAGACTCTGTGGCCCCTGGAGCCCCACTGAGCATGGACTCCTATGTGTTCATCCTGAGCACCCTGGTGCACAAAGGGAATGCCAGAACTGCAGTAAGGACTGACACCCGGGCAGGTGGAGAGGTGTTTGCTGTCATGTCTTATGTTTGTTTCACCTGCGCACAGAATGATATCAGACAAGGTCAGACCCCCAGGAGCCCTCAGGAATGGCGCAGCTGCCGCCAGATAACGGAGTAGGGTTTAACCCCTGATGTGCCAGGAATCATCAGGAAAGGCTATGATGGAGCCTACGTGGCCGTTACACCTATTTTGGGAGTTGCGTCATTTGAGCCCCTCTCGAAGGGTTAACATAGCGCTCGCCGGACAGCTACTTTCTTGCAAAAACAGCGCCACCCCTGTGTGGTTTCACAACTGAGCTCCATTCACTTCAAGGCCACTGTTTCCATTCACTGACAGCAAGCAGAGGGCTTTGAAATGGATAGAAACAATAAGCTGCGAAAAGTTTTATAGTCCCAGGGAGGTTTCGGGTGTTCTCGGAGGTCTGGGTGTCCCCGGACATGACGCGCTCCCTCCGGGTCTTATCGCTAGGAATAAACACACACCTAATAAATACACAGAGAGCGCTGCAGGGGTGCGGTTACCCCGGGACACGTGGAGCACACACTGATACCGAGGGGAGGACACAGGGGGAGCTGCCGCCACACCCTGTGGGGTCACATATAGTATACCGGGTCACCCTAATCTGGTCAGACGTCAGTTAAAGGGCTGGCGTCCTGTTTTACACTCGCTGATTGTGTAATAAAGAGTGGTGCACAGTGGATCAGCTCCCTCCCCTCTCAGCCTTGGCCCGGAGTCAGGGGCATTGTAGCGGGTGCCAGGCTCATCCTCTGCCCCATGGTATAAACATCAGTGTGAACACGTGCCAAAGTGATCCCACAGCCTGAGCCGCTGTAATAAATCTGCTGCATCTTCAGCCTGTCTGGACTGTGTTTACTCTATGTATTACACAGGGTTATGAATGAGAGCGTCCTATGTGTATATCAAGAGGATTAATGTCTCCTGGTCGTGTGCTGCATACCGCATGATGTCATCACTGGTGTGAACATAATGTTTTTCCCGACATCTTCTTTCTCTGATGTCATCATAGTTACTATTATAAAGCAGTGACTGCGCTGTATATCATGTGATGTCATCATGATTATTATTATAAAGCAGTGACTGCGCTGTATACCATGTGATGTCATCATGGTTATTATTATAAAGCAGTGACTGCGCTGTATACCATGTGATGTCATCATAGTTACTATTATAAAGCAGTGACTGCGCTGTATATCATGTGATGTCATCATAGTTACTATTATAAAGCAGTGGCTGTGCTGTATACCATGTGATGTCATCATAGTTACTATTATAAAGCAGTGGCTGCGCTGTATACCATGTGATGTCATCATGATTATTATTATAAAGCAGTGGCTGCGCTGTATACCATGTGATGTCATCATGGTTATTATTATAAAGCAGTGACTGTGCTGTATATCATGTGATGTCATCATGATTACTATTATAAAGCAGTGGCTGCGCTGTATACCATGTGATGTCATCATGATTACTATTATAAAGCAGTGGCTGCGCTGTATATCATGTGATGTCATCATAGTTACTATTATAAAGCAGTGGCTGTGCTGTATACCATGTGATGTCATCATGATTATTATTATAAAGCAGTGACTGTGCTGTATACCATGTGATGTCATCATGGTTATTATTATTAAGCAGTGGCTGTGCTGTATACCATGTGATGTCATCATAGTTACTATTATAAAGCAGTGGCTGTGCTGTATACCATGTGATGTCATCATGATTATTATTATAAAGCAGTGACTGTGCTGTATACCATGTGATGTCATCATGGTTATTATTATAAAGCAGTGACTGTGCTGTATACCATGTGATGTCATCATGGTTATTATTATAAAGCAGTGACTGTGCTGTATACCATGTGATGTCATCATAGTTACTATTATAAAGCAGTGACTGTGCTGTATACCATGTGACGTTCAGTATCGTGTACATCATGTGATGTCATCATAGTTGCTCTTGTGATATCATCATCTTCTCATATATATATATATATATATATAGTTGCTGGTGTGTGATGTCATTGCTGTGTATATTGTGTTGTGTCCTAATGGTTGCAGGACTGTCATGTCATCTGTGTGTCGTATAAAGTGTCATCATAGTTGCTGATGTCCACTTCGAGGGTCACATTATAGTTGCTGGTGTGTGATGTCATCCATGTGGTTTATACCATATGATGTGATCAGTATCATGTATACGTATATATATATGTGTTGTGCTTGATATCATCAGTGCAGTAAGTGATGTCATCAGAGTTGCATATATGTGATGTCATTAGTGGGTTATATACCATGTGATGTCATCAGGTGTAATATTTCATCATGAGAAATGCTAATATATATATATATATATATACACACACACACACACACACACTATTAGGCCATGTTCACACAACATATGTTTTGTAAAAATCGGGCTGATCTTCAGTAACAACGGCCATTCTGTGATCCGGTCGGTATTATACTAAGTGGGAACATGGCCTTACTGAGAACAAGAACACATCAATCACAATAGAGGAACAAACCCCTGGAAACTTTCTGTAACTAATATTAAATGTGGATTGTAACCAGGGCACGACCTGATAACACAGAAAAACTAAACCGCACAATGTCATGTGATTGTCATCGAGCATGAGGTGGGATAACATCACCCCAAAAGTGTGGGCCGATGTATACTAGAGGCGGAAACCACAACAGAAGAGAACATTTTCTGCCTCACAGACAATAAGATATGTACAAGCACACAACAATGATAAGACATCTCTGACTGATAGGTGGTATGTCTTATCTACTGAAAGCAGCTTAAAGGGAATCTATCACTAGGTTTATGCCGCCTTAAATGAGAGCAGCATAAACTAGTGACAGAAATGCTGAACTGATCGGTGTATTACTTACATCATTCTGTTCAGCAGTTCTCCTAATATGCAGCAGAATAGGATTCTTGCCGCACCCCTCCCCCGCCCTCCAGCTGCTGATTGACTGTTGACTGCCCATACACAGCACAGATAGATAACTGCCAATTAGCAGCTGGTGGGTGGAGTTTTCTGCTTCTCATGAATATCCAGGACTGCTGAGGACACACACATAATGGAGAGGACTAGTTATTGTCCATGTTATTCAGGAGGATCAGCTGCACAGAACAATGTAAGTGATACATCATAGCTGTTCACTAGTTTATGCCACACTTAGATAGGACACCATAAACCTGCTGACAGAGTCTCTTAGGCTATATTCACACACACACACAGTACTGAGCAAAATATTGTGTGGGAACATAGCCTGAACGGATATTCCAGAGAAAATGTATGTATCAACAGGTGCCAGAAACTTATACAGATTTGTAACTTCTATTTAAAAGTCTTCCAGTACTTATCAGCTGCTGTATGTCCTGCAGGAAGTGGTGTATTTTCTCCAGTCTGACACAGTGCTCTCTTCTGCCACCTCTGTCCGTGTCAGGAACTGTCCAGAGCAGCAGCAAATCCCCATAGAAAACCTCTCCTGCTCTGGACAGTTCCTGACATGGACAGAGGTGGCAGCAGAGAGCACTGTGTCAGACTGGACAGAATACACCACTTCCTGCAGGACATACAGCATCTGATAAGTACTGGAAGACTGGAGAGAATACACCACTTCCTGCAGGACATACCCCTCTGGAATATCCCTTTAATATTTAATATGTTTTAAACTTTAGGGACTATTTCAGTGTATACCATGTAATGGCATCAAAGGTTCTACTGTGTGATAGTGATACATATCATCAGTGTAGTGTGCTGTCATTAGAGATGCTGGTGTGTGATGCCACTAGTGTGGTACATAGCATGTGATGTCATCAGAGTTGCTAACATGTGGAGTCTTTAGTATGATGTATATACCGTATGTCATCAGTATGATCTACACATTGTATGATGTCATCAGTATGATGTATACACTGTATGATGTCATCAGTATGATGTATATAGCGTATGATGTCATCAGTATGATGTATATGCCATATGATGTCATCAGTATGATGTATACACTGTATGTTATCAGTATGATGTATACACTGTATGTTATCAGTATGATGTATATACCGTATGATGTCATCAGTATGGTGCATGTACCGTGATGTAATCAGTATGATGTATACATGTACTGTGATGTAATCAGTATGATGTATACACTGTATGATGTCATCAGTATGTTGTACCGTGATGTAGTCAGTAATATGTATATACCGTATGATGTCATCAGTAATATGTATATACCATATAATGTCATCAGTATGGTGTATATATGTATATACCTTATGATGTCATCAGTAATATGTATATACCGTATGATGTCATCAGTTTGACGTATATACCATATGTCATCAGTATGGTGTATATACCGTATGATGTCATAAGTATGATGTATTTACTATATGATGTAATCAGTATGATGTATATACCGTATGATGTCATCAGTTTGATGTATATACTATATGATGTCATCAGTATGATGTATATACTGTATGATGTCATCAGTTTGATGTATATACTATATGATGTCATCAGTTTGATGTATATACTGTATGATGTCATTAGTCTGATCTATATCCAGTGATGTCATCAGTTTGATGTATATACTGTATGATGTCATTAGTCTGATCTTTATCCAGTGATGTCATTAGTTTGATGTCTATACTGTATGATGTCATCAGTTTGATCTATATACTGTATGATGTCATTAGTCTGATCTATATCCAGTGATGTTATCTTCGGTTGGTGATGGGGTCTCGGCAGTATCCATCTTGGCTGCGCTCCTCATATTCTCTCTCCCTCCAGATGCTTGTAGGAAATCGTTGTCCTTGCACCATTTCCTGCCATTGTATGGAGGATCCTCACATGACTCCGAGGCTGAGTCACCGACTCCTGTGCCCGATCCTGGAACAGCCTCAAAGACAAACACTGCAAGTCACAGCAGCGGCCCGGGCAGCATGGGGTTAACTCTCCGCCATCTTCAGTGGGATCAGTGATTGCAGGGTAATGGACAGCACTATGGTGAACACTGCCCAATGTGGCTGATACGTCTTCTGCAGCCACATATCCCTCTTCCCTCCACCATGCTTTACACTGCAGCCGTCAGGTCACATTGTTCCAGAATCCCAGCTGTGTCCCGGCTCACAGGTAACTCATCACCTCACCCCATCAGCTGTCATTGTTGTTAGCACATTGAGGGTCTGCACTGCACCCCCTGTCCAGACCCTTCTCCCCCATCACTGCACCCCCTGTCCAGACCCTGCTCCCCCATCACTGCACCCCCTGTCCAGACCCCTCTCCCCCATCACTGCACCCCCCCCCTGTCCAGACCCTTCTCCCCCATCACTGCACCCCCCTGTCCAGACCCTTCTCCCCCATCACTGCACCCCCCTGTCCAGACCCTTCTCCCCCATCACTGCACCCTCCTGTCCAGACCCTTCTCCCCCATTACTGCACCCCCCTGTCCAGACCCTTCTCCCCCATTACTGCACCCCCCGTCCAGACCCTTCTCCCCCATCACTGCCCCCCCCCCCCGTCCAGACCCTTCTCCCCCATCACTGCACCCCCCTGTCCAGACCCTTCTCCCCCATCACTGCACCCTCCTGTACAGACCCTTCTCCCCCATCACTGCACCCCCCCGTCCAGACCGTTCTTCCCCATTACTGCACCCCCCTGTCCAGACCCTTCTCCCCCATCACTGCACCCTCCTGTACAGACCCTTCTCCCCCATCACTGCACCCCCCCGTCCAGACCCTTCTCCCCCATCACTGCACCCCCCCGTCCAGACCCTTCTCCCCCATCACTGCACCCCCCTGTCCAGACCCTTCTCCCCCATCACTGCACCCCCCTGTCCAGACCCTTCTCCCCCATTACTGCACCCCCCTGTCCAGACCCTTCTCCCCCATCACTGCACCCTCCTGTCCAGACCCTTCTCCCCCATCACTGCACCCCCTGTCCAGACCCTTCTCCCCCATCACTGCACCCCCTGTCCAGACTCCTCTCCCCATCACTGCACCCCCCCTGTCCAGACCTTTCTCCCCCATCACTGCACCCCCCTGTCCAGACCCTTCTCCCCCATCACTGCACCCTCCTGTCCAGACCCTTCTCCCCCATTACTGCACCCCCCTGTCCAGACCCTTCTCCCCCATTACTGCACCCCCCGTCCAGACCCTTCTCCCCCATCACTGCACCCCCCCCCTTCCAGACCCTTCTCCCCCATCACTGCACCCCCTGTCCAGACCGTTCTCCCCCATTACTGCACCCCCCTGTCCAGACCCTTCTCCCCCATCACTGCACCCTCCTGTACAGACCTTTCTCCCCCATCACTGCACCCCCCCGTCCAGACCCTTCTCCCCCATCACTGCACCCCCCCGTCCAGACCCTTCTCCCCCATCACTGCACCCCCCTGTCCAGACCCTTCTCCCCCATCACTGCACCCTCCTGTCCAGACCCTTCTCCCCCATCACTGCACCCCCTGTCCAGACCCTTCTCCCCCATCACTGCACCTCCTGTCCAGACTCCTCTCCCCATCACTGCACCCCCCCTGTCCAGACCCTTCTCCCCCATCACTGCACCCTCCTGTCCAGACCCTTCTCCCCCATCACTGCACCACCCCTGTCCAGACCCTTCTCCCCCATCACTGCACCCTCCTGTACAGACCCTTCTCCCCCATCACTGCACCGCCCCTGTCCAGACCCTTCTCCCCCATCACTGCACCCCCCTGTCCAGACCCTTCTCCCCCATCACTGCACCCTCCTGTCCAGACCCTTCTCCCCCATCACTGCACCCCCCCCCCCCCTGTCCAGACCCTTCTCCCCCATCACTGCACCCTCCTATCCAGACCCTTCTCCCCCATCACCGCACCACTTGGCAGAACCTGGAGCTAACCCAGCAGCGTAATGTGGCAGCTGCAGCTGTCGGTGGGAGGGTGGGGGGGTAGTTATTTATTGACAGAACTGCTGTATACAGCGCACATACACACAGGTGGGGATGTTTACTAACACATGGTCCTGTATACCCAGAACAGGCGGGGGTTAGGGGGGGGGGGTCTCCTCAGGACAGTCACATCGCAGCAGCATCAGGGACCTGAGTCTCCCTCCCCCAGGGCTGGCACCATCACCTGCACTCCCAGACGAGTGGCAGGGCCCCCTGTTCCAGGTGCGTCACTGCCCAAACACCTAGGGCCCTATTACACAGAAAGATTATTGTGCAAAAAATCGCTACATCGTTCAAATTTAAGCGATATTGTTTTTCGTTTGTCCGTTAAACAGCTCAGGCCGTCCTGACACCTCTCATAGATTCATGGTACTCCCTTTCCTGAGCATTGTCACTGTATAGTTTGACTACTCAGTTAGTAGTCAGATGGGCGTGAATCTAATTCTAATAATTGGAGTGACAGGTGATGGGCAGGATTATACAGTCAGGGAGGAGTATTAGGCAAACATACCCCATAGTCTTATACATTCACACCCCCTGAGTTCTAGGAGAGTCCTGGCTGAAAGAAATTATCCTGGAAGCCTGGGCCATATAGAGAAGAGAAGAAAAACAGAGGATGTCCCCTGTGAGTCACTGGATGTAACTGCACTCATATAAGGTCATATAAAAGTGATATGCTGTGGCAGGATTATTTAGGCATTATATAGTTGTATCATTTGTATTCACTAGCAGTTTGGAGGTCATATTTCAGCAGTGTATGGAGGTAATATTTCTGCACTGTATGGAGGTAATATTTCAGCACTGTATGGGGGTAATATTTCTGCACTGTATGGAGGTAATATTTCAGCACTGTATGGAGAGGTAATATTTCAGCACTGTATGGAGGGGTAATATTTTAGCAGTGTATGGAGATAATATTTCAGCACTGTATAGAGGGGTAATATTTCAGCACTGTATGGAGGGGTAATATTTCAGCACTGAATGGATGTAATATTTCTGCACTGTATGGAGGGGTAATATTTCAGCACTGTATGGAGGGGTAATATTTCAGCACTGTATGGAGGGGTAATATTTCAGCAATGTATGGAGAGGAAATATTTCAGCACTGTATGGAGGGGTAATATTTCAGCACTCTATGAAGGTCATATTTCAGCACTGTATGGAGATAATATTTCAGCACTGTAGGGAGGAGTAATATTTCAGCACTGTATAGAGGTAATATTTAAGCACTGTATGAAGGGGTAATATTTCAGCAGTGTATGGGGGAATAATATTTCAGCACTGTATGAAGGGGTAATATTTCAGCACTGTATAGAGGGGTAATATTTCAGCACTTTATGGAGGTAATATTTCAGCACTGTATAGTGGTAATATTTCAGCACTGTATGGAGGGGTAATATTTCAGCACTGTATGGAGGGGTAATATTTCAGCACTGTATAGAGGTAATATTTCAGCACTGTATGGAGGGGTAATATTTCAGCAGTGTATGGAGGTAATATTTCAGCACTGTATGGAGGTAATATTTCAGCAGTGTATGGAGGGGTAATATTTCAGCACTGTGTGGAGGGGTAATATTTCAGCAGTGTATGGAGGTAATATTTCAGCACTGTACGGAGGGGTAATATTTCAGCACTGTATAGAGGGGTAATATTTCAGCAGTGTATGGAGGTAATATTTCAGCACTGTATGGAGGGGTAATATTTCAGCAGTGTATGGAGGTAATATTTCAGCACTGTATGGAGGGGTAATATTTCAGCAGTGTATAGAGGTAATATTTCAGCACTGTATGGAGGTAATATTTCAGCACTGTATGGAGGGGTAATATTTCAGCAGTGTATGGAGGTAATATTTCAGCACTGTATGGAGGTAATATTTCAGCACTGTATGTAGGTAATATTTCAGCACTGTATGGAGGGGTAATATTTCAGCAGTGTATGGAGGTAATATTTCAGCACTGTATGGAGGGGTAATATTTCAGCAGTGTATAGAGGTAATATTTCAGCACTGTATGGAGGTAATATTTCAGCACTGTATGGAGGGGTAATATTTCAGCAGTGTATGGAGGTAATATTTCAGCACTGTATGGAGGGGTAATATTTCAGCACTGTATGGAGGGGTAATATTTCAGCACTGTATGGAGGGGTAATATTTCAGCACTGTATGGAGGGGTAATATTTCAGCACTGTATAGAGGTAATATTTCAGCACTGTAGGGAGGGGTAATATTTCAGCAGTGTATGGAGGTAATATTTCAGCACTGTATGGAGGGGTAATATTTCAGCACTGTATGGAGGGGTAATATTTCAGCACTGTATAGAGGTAATATTTCAGCACTGTGTGGAGGGGTAATATTTCAGCAGTGTATTGAGGTAATATTTCAGCACTGTATGGAGGGGTAATATTTCAGCACTGTATAGAGGTAATATTTCAGCAGTGTATGGAGGTAATATTTCAGCACTGTATGGAGGGGTAATATTTCAGCAGTGTATGGAGGTAATATTTCAGCACTGTATGGAGGGGAAATATTTCAGCACTGTATAGAGGTAATATTTCAGCACTGTATAGGGATAATATTGCAGTACTGTATGGAGGGGAAATATTTCAGCACTGTATAGAGGTAATATTTCAGCACTGTATAGGGATAATATTGCAGCACTGTATGGAGGGGAAATATTTCAGCACTGTATAGAGGTAATATTTCAGCACTGTATAGGGATAATATTGCAGTACTGTATGGAGGGGTAATATTTCAGCAGTGTATGAAGGTAATATTTTAGCACTGTATGAAGGTAATATTTTTGCACTGGTAATATTTGCTCCTGGTATATAAGCAATGATATAATATAATAACTGTGTATGTGTGTATGTGTGAAATCTTTTCTTATGTGTGTAGTGATGGTGTATGTGTGTATGTGAGTGTGTGTGTGTGGGGGGGGCGGTCTTTGTTACTTTTTGCCCCCAATCTTTTAAGTTTAGCTCATAAGCCATAGGAGTCTGTTCTGTGTCACACAAGCAGTTGCTGGTAGTAGAGGGCCGTATAGTTCGGAGGCCCTGAAAGGATAACAGATCCATCCCGGGAGCCCCTAACACAGCCTAGGGCGGCAGCTGCAGCAAGGTAAGGCAATGTAACTGGTCAGGGCATAGAGAAGAATGCTCAGCATCGCACTGTATCTTACATATCTCCATGATGTCCCTCCTTAAAGGTTAGCGGGTATAAATAGAGCAGCATAAACCGCCATTCCTCCCAGTAAAACAACAAAAGCCCACGGGCTCCATCATAAAGTTCTGTTGAAGTTGTTATTGTTGTTCCGGAAACCATGATGGCCTTGTCAGAGCTGTCACACAATGGTCACTAACAGTCTGACAGACCCCACGGACGTCATACGTTCCAACTCTGCTGAGAGCAAAGAGGGACACCGTCACACTGATACTGGCCAAATCCAGTATACCAAGACCAATAGTACTAGTATATAAGAAACATATATCATCATCACTTCTATTACCACCACATAGTGACTAATACCACCATACCATTACTAAAATTCAGCATACAGAAACCAATAATACCAGTGTATAAGAAACATATATTAACACCACCATTATCATTACCACTATTACCAGCATATAATGACTAATACCACCATACCATTACTAAATAACATCCACTGTATTCTCCCATACACTGCCCCATATAGAGGTGTAGATACCAGTGCTACACAGGCTCTGGACACCATGTAAGTGATTACAGTGCAGATACATCCAGTGACTGACAGGAGGCATCTTCACTTTTCCTTTTCTTCTTGATTTGGCCGGGCCATTATGAAGCCACAAATCATCCCTGCAGAATCTACCAGACAAACATTTTAGGCTCTTGCTCCTGCATCATCCTCATCTCTATACAAAGTCAACATCAGTATTGCTCTACACTGTAATGCTGCCCACTTTGACATCCCCCTGTAGTTAACTCCCCTGGTTAGCTCCCCAGTAGATAGCATCTCACGCCCCCCTATAGGTAATACCCCTGGTGGTTACCCCCTCCTTTAGTACGTAGAGGTATCCCCTCCGTTATTTAGCCCCTCCCCCCATTTAATCATCTCTCCTGGTACATACTCACCTAGATTAAGGGCAGAACATGTCCCTGTCCCTGTCTTTTCCCTGCTCTGAGCGCACAAGTGATGTCACTCATGCGCCAGAGCACTGAGGGAGAGAGCGGTCTCTTGTGGCCAGAGGCAGTATGGAGAGCCTATAGCTCCTCACTCAGTGACCCTCAGTGCAGCATGTAACAGTCTTGTCCTCCCATTGCGCTGCTCCTCTGACATGTTCCAGTTGGTGCACTCTCTGCTATTCTAGAAATGTGAGGTCGCTGATGTCTCTGCTGTTCCTGCGCAGGGAATGTGTGGAATTTCTCCTCCGATCTGCAGACAGAACACTGAGTGTAAAGATGTATATTATAACCATTAAAACCATGTAACGCGCTAATCCCTGAGCGACAGCCCCTGATATCATAAGCCATAGCAGCGGCTACAAGGCCTCATTATATCATAGGACTGTCAGAAATAATACACAGGCCTTAAGGAGAAGGCCGGCGAAAATGTTTATTAAAGTATTGTATTGTCCCCCAAAAGTTATACAGATCAACAATATACACTTATTACGGGAAATGCTTATAAAGTGCTTTTTTTCCCTGCACTTACTACTGCATCAAGGCTTCACTTCCTGGATAAGATGGTGATGTCACTTCCTGGATAACATGGTGATGTCACTTCCTGGATAACATGGTGATGTCACTTGCTGAATAAAAAGGTGATGTCACTTCCTGGATAACATGGTGATGTCACTTCCTGGATAATATGGTGATGTCACTTCCTGGATACCATGGCGATGCCAATTCCTGGATAACATGGTGATGTCACTTCTTGGATAACATGGTAATGTCATTTCCTTGATAACATAGTGATGTCACTTCCTGGATAACATGGTGATGTCACTTCCTGGATAAAATGGTGATGTCACTTCCTGGATACCATGGCGATGCCAATTCCTGGATAACATGGTGATGTCACTTCTTGGATAACATGGTAATGTCATTTCCTTGATAACATAGTGATGTCACTTCCTGGATAACATGCTGATGTCACGACCCGAGTCCCAGAGCTGTGCGGCCTGTGGCTGCTGGAGAGGATGATGGCAGGGGGACACTGAGGGACACAGGGCACTGGAGGGACATTTTTGGGGGGCAATACAATACTTAAATAAAAATTTTCAACTGACTTCTCCTTTACTACTGCTATATACTATACCAATATATATTATACCTCCATATACTGAAGCAATATATACTATACCTCTATATACTGTACCAATATATACTATACCTTCTTATACAATACTAATATATATTATACCTCTATTCACTGTACTGCTTTATATATACCTCCATATACTATACCAATATATATTATACCTCCATTCACTGTACTGCTATATACTATACCTTCATATACTGTACCAATATATACTATACCTCCATATACTGTATCAATATATATGTTATAGATCCATATACTCTACCAATATATACTATACCTCCATATACTATACCTAGATATATATTATTCAGTCAATAGGCCATTCACGCTCCATTGTGTAAACTGACAGGTTCTCTGTGGCTGCTATTCAGGCTGTGGCTTGCATCAGGGAACAGGACTGTGGAGGTAATGTGGAGTGCTGCATTTATGTGCCCACATCTGCCCTGCTTATTTCTTCATGCTTCCTGCAGTCTGTCAGCCTTTGTGTTTCCCATCCTCTACATTCCTGCTATGTGCCTGCACTTACACTCAGCTATACACATTGCTGCTATAATGTGCCTGTACTCACACTCCGCTATACACACTGCTGCTATAATGTGCCTACATTTATACTTACACCATTCACACTGCTCTATAGAAAAGTTTCTGTCACTGTCCTCCTGCACAGCTTAGTGATACTTCCTGATTGGTCCATGCTGAGCACACACCCCCTTCCCCATTGCTGTCATGTGACCACACAGACCTCTGACAGCAGCCCTGCTTCTCTATTCTAGCCTGTTGTACTACACTACTGCATTATGGAGATCTACAGCTCCATCCTGTATCTACAAGCTGCTGCTGTGTTATCAGGGTTATACAGTTACTATACATTATATACCACATGCTGCTATACTGTACAGTAACTTATATATCACATATCCAGCTGCTGTGTTATCAGGGTTATACAGTTACTATACATTATACCCTACCAGGGGCGTAGCTAGGATTCATGGGGCCCCATAGCAAAAAACTGTACGGGGCCCCATGAATCCTGTACGCTCCCCTACCCCCCCCCCCCCCTTCCCTCGCCAAACACAGACAATGACGCACATATACACACACAGAGGCACCATTAACATATATACAGATACGCCACTGACATACACACATATATACGCTGTAATGTGATTACACTAGTGCTGATGTATACACCATGAATAGACTGTACACAGGGAAATCATCTCAGTGTAATAAGAAATACTCAACCAGAAATAAAAGAAAATGCAGCAGATATTAATGGTGGGTTCTTTTATTAGAGCCCAGCATTAATAGAAGCTGCTGCAGAACATCTTTGGGAGCAAACCTGTCAATCACTTGAGACACTGCTGACATACAAAAACACACACATATACACCAGTGTTACAGACACTACTGACATACACACACACACACATATACTGTAGATACATACACATACTGACATATACATTTACCCACAGACACATATATACACACACTGATATATACATATACGCACAGATACATTTATACACTCACTGACACACATACACAGCACTTACAGCTCCCAGGCTTCCCCCCTCCTCCTCCTCCTGTAGTCCGGGCTGATCTTCACATAGAAGTATTCAGGACCTTTGGGTCATGTGACCCAAAGGTCCTTCACTCCTCTCCTGTGCCATGCAGGACCTGGCAGGTCCTGCTCCTCTGTTCAGCCCGCTCACCCGGCACTACAGTGAGGGGGCTGAACAGTGCAGTGGCGGTCCCTCTTCCTCTCTGGACCCCTGGGGGTACAGTGGTCGGTACCTAGCATGAAGGCAGGGCAGGCTTCCTCGGGCCCCCTTCCTGCAGGGGCCCCATAGCAGTCGCCTTCCCTGCCTTCATGGTAGCTACGCCACTGTACCCCACATGCTGACTGCTATACTGTACAGTAACTTATATATCACATATCCAGCTGCTGTGTTATCAGGGTTATACAGTTACTATACATTATACACCACATGCTGCTATACTGTACAGTAACTTATATATCACATATCCAGCTGCTGTGTTATCAGGGTTATACAGTTACTATACATTATACACCACATGCTGCTATACTGTACAGTAACTTATATATCACATATCCAGCTGCTGCTGTGTTATCAGGGTTATACAGTTACTATACATTATACACCACATGCTGCTATACTGTACAGTAACCTATATATCACATATCCAGCTGCTGTGTTATCAGGGTTATACAGTTACTATACATTATTTACCACATGCTGATTACTATACTGTACAGTAACTTATATATCACATATCCAGCTGCTGCTGTGTTATCAGGGTTATACAGTTACTATACATTATATACCACATGCTGCTATACTGTCCAGTAACTTATATATCACATATCCAGCTACTGTTATCAAGGTTATACAGTTACTATACATTATATACCACATGCTGCTATACTGTACAGTAACTTATATATCAAATATCCAGCTGCTGTGTTTTCAGGGTTATACAGTTACTATACATTATATACCACATGCTGCTATACTGTACAGTAAATTATATATCACATATCCAGCTGCAGTGTTATCAGGGTTATACAGTTACTATACATTATACACCACATGCTGATTGCTATACTGTACAGTAACTTATATATCACATATCCAGCTGCTGTGTTATCAGGGTTATACAGTTACTATACATTATATACCACATGCTGCTATACTGTACAGTAACTTATATATCACATATCCAGCTGCTGCTGTGTTATCAGGGTTATACAGTTACTATATATTATACACCACATGCTGCTATACTGTACAGTAACTCATATATCACATATCCAGCTGCAGTGTTATCAGGGTTATACAGTTACTATACATTATACACCACATGCTGCTATACTGTACAGTAAATTATATATCACATATCCAGCTACTGTTATCAGGGTTATACAGTTACTATACATTATACCCCACATGCTGACTGCTATACTGTACAGTAACTTATAATATGATATATCCACCTTTTAAATGTTTGTTTTACCTGTTATTCACAAAAAAAAATTATTATTTTTGGGGTGTGGAACCATTTGTCTGCATGTCAGTAATTTCTTATGGGAAAATTTGCTTTGGTTCAAAGATGATTTGTATTACAAGTGCGGTCCCCGAACGAATTATACTCGTAATCCAAGGAACCCCAGTATGTTATACGTCCATTCTCAGTACTGCTATATACTATACCTCCATATACTGTACCAATATATATTTACTGTACCACTATATGTTGTACCTTCATGTACCATACGGCCAGTTCCTGTATTTACTGAACCACTATATGCTGGACCGCGGGGTATATATCTGGTCCTATAGTCTGTAATCTCTATGACATCAGTATATGGCCTATGTGTCTGCTCCTATATTGGGTGGTCAGGTCCCCTCTTCAGGTCTCTGTATCTGTGTTGGGGGTCTCCCGTACATACACATCCTCCCTCCTGTCTGGATTCTGCAGACGCCACCATCATAAACACGGATTTATCTTCTGCTGGTGCTTTCATCTCCCGCACTTATCGCACACAGGAAGCTCATAACGTGCAGAGAATGGTCCAAGACTCCGCACGCCGGCAGCCATGTACGCCCCGTTCTTTCCTCCACAATACCCCAAATAAGGTAAAACAGCCGTAAAGTCTACTCTGCTCCCCCTGTGCAGGGGACAGCAGGGGGACATGTAAGGGTTAATCACTGCCAGATCTAAACTGAAGGGACCACACAGAGGAGAAAACCGCTGCCACATGTCATATACAGAGGAGAAAACCGCTGCCATATGTCATATACAGAAGTGAAAACCGCTGCCACATGTCATATACAGAAGAGAAAACCGCTGCCACGTGTCATATACAGAGGAGAAAACCGCTGCCACGTGTCATATATAGAGAAGAAAACCGCTGCCAAGTCATCAATGGCAGCTATATTACATGTGGACTAAGACATCACTGTATTATCCCTGTACTGTGACATCACTGTGTGTATTATCCCTGTACTGTGACATCACTGTGTATTATCCCTGTACTGTGACATCACTGTGTGTATTATCCCTGTACTGTGACATCACTGTGTATTATACCTGTACTTTGACATCACTGTGTGTATTATCCCTGTACTGTGACATCACTGTGTATTATACCTATACTGTGACATCACTGTGTAGTATCCCTGTACTGTGACATCACAGTGTGTATTATACCTGTACTGTGACATCACTGTGTGTATTATCCCTGTACTGTGACATCACTATGTGTATTATCCCTGTACTGTGACATCACTGTGTGTTATCCCTGTCCTGTGAGATCACTGTGTATTATACCTGTACTTTGACATCACTGTGTGTATTATCCCTGTACTGTGACATCACTGTGTATTATACCTGTACTGTGACATCACTGTGTAGTATCCCTGTACTGTGACATCACGGTGTGTATTATCCCTGTACTGTGACATCACTGTGTATTATCCCTGTACTGTGAGATCACTGTGTATTATACCTGTACTGTGACATCACGGTGTGTATTATCCCTGTACTGTGACATCACTGTGTGTAAAACCACATCGATATCCATGTTTATATAGCTTTTCTAAAGTTTGTTTGTTTTTTGGCCCTATCGTGACTCTTATAACGGTTTTATTTTTTTCACCTAAGGGGCTGTCATTTTTTGATCACTTTTTTCAAATCCTGGTGTTTTTTTCTTTCTTTTAGTTTACGCCGTTCACCCTATGGAAACATTTTTGTTTTATTTTAATAGATCAGATAATTACGCGCACTACAGTATATAACATGCTTATTTATTTACCTTTTTTTACGTGGTTTATTCATATAATGGGATGGAGGATGATTTGAACATTTATTAGGGGAGGGGCAGTGTCATGTTTTTACACAATTTTTAAAAATATTTTTTCCCCTACTTTTTAAGTTCCCTGGGGGACTATTACATGAAATCAATAGATTGCATACACTGATCAATGCTATACCATAGTATAGCATTGATCAGTGTAATCTGTGAGTGAGACTCTATGAGAAGACTGAAGATCAGGCTGCAGAGAGGTGAGTAGCAGACCTCGGCCGGCTAGGAAAGCAATCCACTAAATTAGAACATTGTGAGAACATAGCCTTTCTGTGTTTTTAATCCACTACTGGTTTTTGTTGCAAAATACAGAGCAAAATTCTGAGTAAAAATCCTCTGTGGGAACATGGCCTAAAACGAGGAACAAGATGTAAAGGAAACAAATGACGAAACAAATATCAACATGTATAGAGAAATAATGCAATAACTTAGTTCCTTATATTCCTACTGCACAATATAAGATAATCCCATAGACTTGTACAGTACATAAACATAGCAATAATAAACATATACAGAGGAAGGGTTACCCCACACTATATATATATATATATACACAAAGGGGGAGATTTATCTATTTTATTTATAGTCACCCACAGTACCAAACCCTCATAGCCAGGAAATAGCAGGGATGCATTAATACATACATATATTACATGGAATGTCTGTATTACATCTTATATATTACGTGGAGTGTCTGTATTACATCTTATATATTACATGGAATGTCTGTATTACATCTTATATAATACATGGAGTGTCTGTATTACATCTTATATATTACATGGAGGGTCTGTATTACATCTTATATATTACATGGAGTGTCTGTATTACAGTCATGGCCAAAAGTTTTGAGAATGACACAAATATTATATTTTCACATGATCTGCTGCCCTCAGATGTTTTTATCACATACAGAAATAGAATTGCAATCATATTATGGGTAACAGAAGCTTATACTGACAGCTAGAATGAGTTAATGCAGCAAGTCAATATTTGCAGTGTTGCGCCTTCTTCTTCAGGACCTCTGCAGTTCTCTCCGGCTGCTCTCAATCCATTTCTGGACCAAATCCTGACTGATAGCCGTCCATTCTTGCACAATCAATGCTTGCATTTTTGTCAGAATTTGTTGGTTTTTGTTTGTCCACCCGTCTCTTGATGATTGACCACAAGTTCTCAATGGGATTAAGATCTGGGGAGTTTCCAGGCCATGGACCCAAAATCTCTATGTTTTGTTCCCTGAGCCATTTAGTTATCACCTTTGCTATATGGCAAGGTGCTCCATCATGCTGGAAAAGGCATTGTTGGTGGCCAAACTGTTCTTGGACGGTTGGGAGAAGTTGCTCTTGGAGGACATTCTGGTCCCATTCTTTATTCATGGCTGTGTTTTTAGGCAAGACTGTGAGAGAGACGATTCCCTTGGCTGAGAAGCAACCCCACACATGAATGGTTTCAGGATGCCGGTTACAGTTGGCATGAGACAAGACTGGTGGTAGCGCTCACCTCGTCTTCTCCCAATAAGCTGTTTTCCAGATGTCCCAAACAATCGGAAAGGGGATTCATCAGAGACAATGACTTTCCCCCAGTCCTCAGCAGTCCACTCCCTGGACCTTTTGCAGAATATCAGTCTGTCCCTGATGTTTTTTCTGGAGAGAAGATGCTTCTTTGCTGCCCTCCTTGAGACCAGGCCTTGCTCCAGGAGTCTCCGCAGTCTCACAGTGCACAGTGCAGATGCACTCACACCTGCCTGCTGCCATTCCTGAGCAAGCTCTGCACTGCTGGTAGCCCCATCCTGCAGCTGAAACACTTTTAAGAGATGGTCCTGGCCCTTGCTGGTCTTTCCTGGGCGCCCTGGAGCCTTTTTGGCAACAATGGAACCTCTCTCCTTAAAGTTCTTGATGATGCGATAGATTGTTGACTGAGGTGCAATCTTTCTAGCTGCGATACTCTTCCCTGTTAGGCCATTTTTATGCAGTGCAATGATGACTGCACGTGTTTCTTTAGAGATAACCATGATTAACAGAAGAGAAACAATGATGCCAAGCACCAGCCTCCTTTAAAAGTGTCCAGTGGTGTCATTCTTACTTAATCATGACAGATTGATCTACAGCCCTGTCCTCATCAACACCCACACCTGTGGTAATGGAGCAATCACTGAAACGCTGTTAGCTGCTCCTTTTAAGGCAGGGCTGCAATAATGTTGAAATGTGTTTTGGGGGATAAAGTTCATTTTCTAGGCAAATATTGACTTTGCAAGTAATTGCTGTTAAGCTGATCACTCTGTATAACATTCTGGAGTATATGCAAATTGCCATTTTAAAAACTGAAGCAGTAGATAGTGTCTGTATTACATGACTGATATTACATGGAGTGTCTGTATTACATGACTGATATTACATGGAGTGTCTGTATTACATGTGTGATATTACATGGAGTGTCTGTATTACATGACTGATATTACATGGAGTGTCTGTACATGTGTGATATTACATGAAGTGTCTGTATTACATCTGTGATATTACATGGAGTGTCTGTATTACATGTGTGATATTACATGGAGTGTCTGTATTACATGACTGATATTACATGGAGTGTCTGTATTACATGACTGATATAACATGTTGAGTTCTTAAGCAGTGAACAAGAGTGCAGTGACCTAAGGGGGCAAGGTGGTGATGTGTGGAATTGGATAGCTGTAGAAGAAGTCAGCGACTGTAGTGAGGTTCTGCCTCGACCGCCGACTGGCTGAGCAGCATGTATAGGATTTTGTTTCGGAGTTCCACAGCCCATTGCCTGCAGCACTGTAGTTGGAAATAGCTAGATTCTCAGAAGTTATAAAGAAATAGAGAATAGTCCTGCACATGGGCCCAGGCCAGCTGGCCAGGCCCAGGAAAGTCTCTCAGCAGGCCCTCTGTAGTGTTGTCTCATCCACACTCAGTACTCACGCTCAACTAGAACTGCACTCCAGACCCCCTAACCCAACACCAATCCCACTATATATAACACTGGCCTTTGCGGGGGGAAGGGGGGTGGGATCTGATTGGGTAGAAGGACGGACTAATCCTCTGTGATAGGACAGTAGATCCTGAGGTAGCTAGCCCAGAGAAGCAGTTTTCTAGACATTAACAACACCGAAAAGGTCAACGTGTCTGTTTTTTTCCCTCCAAAAACTCAGCCCTGCAGACTATCTCACAGCAACAGTGGAAAACTACCAGCTTCTAAGCTTCTTGTGTCATAGCTTGGCTTTGTATTAACCCCTTGGTGCAGGTACAGTGCAATTACAGTGAACATAACAAAGACACAATACATACCAAACAAAGCTCAATACTACAACACGGTACAAGTGTGCACAACAGAACAACACAGTGAAAGTTAACCCTCGAAAGTACAATAGAGTGTTCTTCTTAAAGGAATTTCCTTAGATAAAATAATTAGTTTACACTTTAAATCTTTCCCCTCTAATTTAGACATGAAAGAATCATTGTAGAAGGAGTGATCTTTATCTGACTATTATACACGTTATACTACCAGTTATCACGGACACCATTATAGTATATGGGATTTACTAGACTGATGGAGTAATAATGATGGAATATGAAGGGTATTATTATAGTCCACGCTCGTGTATATCATATCCTGTTATGGCAGCAGTGTATACACGCCGTCATACGCTCCGAGCTGGATTATCTGGCCTTATGCAGGGTTTATGGGTCCTGTATTTTGTTCCTTTGTGTATTTTTCATTTATTTATTTTTAACCCACATGTCATCATTTATAACAATGGATTATTAATAACCCTTCATATCCGCTCCTATTATTCTACCATCAGTCTAGTAAATCATTTATATTACACTGGTGTTTCAGGGATAAGTGATAGTATAATGAGTGTAATGGGGTTATAGCGATGACTGGTTACTATTATATATAATGGGGTTATCGATGACTGGTTACTAGAATATATATATGTATAATGGGGTTATAGCGATGACTGATAACCATTATATATAATGGAGTTAAAGCGATAACTGGTTACTAGAATATATATATATATATATATATATATATATATATAATGGGGTTATAGCGATGACTGGTTACTATTATATATATAATGGGGTTATAGCGATAACTGGTTACTAGAATATATATATATATATATATATAATGGGGTTATAGCGATGACTGGTTACTATTATATATATAATGGGGTTATAGCGATAACTGGTTACTAGAATATATATATATATATAATGGGGTTATAGCGATAACTGGTTACTAGAATATATATATATATATATATATAATGGGGTTTTAGCGATAACTGGTTACTAGAATATATATATATATATATATATATATATATATATATATATATATTGGGGTTATAGCGATAACTGGTTACTAGAATATATATATATAATGGGGTTATAGCGATAACTGGTTACTAGAATATATATATATATATATATATATATATATATATATATAATGGGGTTATAGCGATGACCGATAACTATTACATATATAATGGGATTAGAACTTTGAGGGGAAAGTTACCAAGTATAAAGTAAGGCTCCCACAATGTTCCCACAGCATATCTTTTCGTAAATGCACGGCCGTTGTTGCAATCGGCAACAACGGCCGTACATTGTACGAAAAGACACGCTGCCTTATCTTCTATGGGATCCTGGCCAGAGCCTTTACACATCGTGTACGCTCTGGCCGGGATCCCTAGTGGCGACGCAAAGAACTGACATGTCAGTTTTCTGCGGCCGCTAATCAGTGAATAACGACCGCAGAAAACGATGTCAGTGCACACTATAGTACGAGCGGCTGCGGCCGCACGCTCAATAGTGTGCAGTGGGGAGTTCTGATGCGGGCGCTCACGTATGCGCTGCATCAGAACTCTGCGGCAGGAAAGATCATCCGGCCAGTACTGCACTACCGGCCAGGATGATCTTTTCAAAGACCGGCCGTTAAGTGACTTAACGGCCGGTCTCTTGCGCTGTGGGAACATAGTCTAAAGATGATAATTGATCCATTGTACATGACTTGGAGGTTCGTTAGGTAAGTACAGGGCTGCGCTTACACCAGAACACTTCGAGGTTCATGTCACTGTCTAGAGGTAAGCACAGATTTGGGATTGTGTATGATGTGTGATATTACACAGGGAAGCCTAACTATTATATGGGGGCGCAGGGGGACTTAATATATGAAGGGAGGGCACAGAGAGCACCTATAATATACAGAGGCACAGAGGGGCCTAACTACTATATGGTGGACACAGGGGCTAACTACTATATGGAGACAGAGGGGCCTTACTACTGTATGGGGGCACATAGAAGGCCTAACTTGTATATGGAAGCACAGAGGGGCCAGATTACTATATGGGGGCACAGAGTGGGCTTATCTCTGAGGGTACAGATTGGGCCATTATCCTATTTCAGGGCATAGAGAGACTAAGTTTTGTTTGAGGGTCCAAATTGGGCATGAATTGGGGGCACAAAGTGGGCACTGTTATTGTGTGGAGCAATACATATATTTTATCCTTTATATAGAGGTGAGGATGACGCTGAAGCAAAGAGCCTAAAATGTTTGTCTGGCAGATTCTGTGAAGATGAGGTCTCACCGAGAGAAGTCTATATGATGGTAGAGCCAGATGGCAGAGAAAAGGAGAAGCAAGATTAAAGAAGATGCTCCCTGTGAGTCACTGGATGTAACTGCACTGTGATCACTTCTATGGTTTGCAGATATTGTGTACCATTAGTGTCTACCTCTTAGTGAATTGGTGTATGGAGGAAATTGTGGTCTTTGCATAGTGGATGTTATTTAGTAATGGTATTAGTCACTATTTGGTGGTAATAGTGGTGGTCACGATGTGGTGATAATATATGGTTTTTTTATATACTGATATGCGTATGACACTACCCTATGACTGTGAGAACAGCAATAGGAAAAGGGTTTAGATGTGGCTATGGGGGTACAGTATGCTGTAGGTGTGGCTATGTGGATGTAGTATACTGTGGCTGTGGCTATATGGGTGTACTATGTTGTGAGTGTGGCTTTGTGGGCATAGTATAATGTGGGTGTGACTATGTGTCTGTAGTATGCTGGGGGTGTGGCTGAATGTGTGTAGAATACTGTGGGTGTGGCTATGTAGGTGTAGTATGCTGTGGGTGTGGCTATGTGGGGGTAGTATGCTGTGGGTGTAGCTATAGGGGAGTAGCATGCTGTGGGTGTGGCTATGCGGGTGTAGTATGCTGTGGGTGTGGCTATGTGGGTGTAGTATGCTGTGGGTGTGGCTATGGGGCTGTAGTATGCTGTGGGTGTGGCTATGTGGGTGTAGTATGCTGTGCGTGTGGCTATGGGGCTGTAGTATACTGTGGGTGTGGCTATGTAGGTGTATGCTGTGGGTGTGGCTATGGGGCTGTAGTATACTGTGGGTGTGGCTATGTAGGTGTATGCTGTGGGTGTGGCTATGTGGGAGTAGTATGCTGTGGGTGTAGTTATAGGGGAGTAGCATGCTGTGGGTGTGGCTATGCGGGTGTAGTATGCTGTGGGTGTGGCTATAGGGGAGTAGCATGCTGTGGGTGTGGCTATGCGGGTGTAGTATGCTGTGGGTGTGGCTATGTGGGTGTAGTATGCGGTTGGTGTAGCTATAGCGGAGTAGCATGCTGTGGTTGTGACTATGCGGGTGTAGTATGCTGTGGATGTTGGTGTAGTATGCTGTGGGTGTGGATGTTGGTGTAGTATGCTGTGGGTGTAGCTATAAGGAAGTAGCATGCTGTGCGTGTGGCTATGTGGGTGTAGTATGCTGTGGGTGTGGCTATGTGGGTGCAGTATGCTGTGGGTGTGGCTATGTGGGTGCAGTATGCTGTGGGTGTGGCTATGTGGGAGTAGTATGCTGTGGGTGTGGCTATGCGGGTGTAGTTTGCTGTGGGTGTGGCTATTTGGGTGTAGTATGCTGTGGGTGTGGCTATGTGGGTGTAGTATGCTGTGGGTGTGGCTATGTTGGTATAGTATGCTGTGGGTGTGGCTATGGGGGCTTGAAGCGTTGCCTTGAATGTCCCTCTCAGCTCTCCGCAGTAGTTGGGTACATATAGTTGGGCAGTTCCTCTCTCACCTGTGATTCCCTTCTAGTCCCTGGTGTTATAATGCTGGACGGGATGTCCTATGTCGTCTCTGGCGCCAGGAAGCTTTATAATGGGGGGTTGTGACATCATTCCGCTATGCCGCACTGTACACTGGAGATTTGCGGCGTCTCCCTCTCTTGTGTCCTCCGGCTCCGGGAACGCTCTGTGTATCTTGGCAGCGGACGCCACATGTTTATGTTCCTGTCTATGAGTCGGGGCCCAGTGACACGTGTAATCGGCTGAGCAGCGAGACCAGGTGAAATCTGCCGCAAACACGGCGACTGGGCAAACAGAGGCCACTAAAAGCTTCCTGTGTGCAGCAATAGAGAGCGGCGGTAAATAGTGCGGGGGCCGCGCCACGGGGGAGGATCACGCCAAGGAAGTGGGGGAGCGGTCACATGACCAGATACCGGGCAGCAGACATTGTGTAATAGTGCGACACACAAGAGAACAGTACAGGATACCCCAAGTGTCACTATCCTGTACCCCAAGTGTCACTATCCTGTACCCCAAGTGTCACTATCCTGCACCCCAAGTGTCACTATCCTGTACCCCAAGTGTCAGCGTGCCACTATTCTGTACCCCAAATGTCACTATCCTGTACCCCAAGTGTCACTATCCTGTACCCCAAGTGTCACTGTCCTGTACCCCAAGTGTCACTATCCTGTACTCCAAGTGTCACTATCCTATACCCCAAGTGTCACTATCCTGTACCCCAAGTGTCACTATCCTATACCCCAAGTGTCACTATCCTGTACCCCAAGTGTCAGTGTGTCACTATCCTGTACCCCAAGTGTCACTATCCTGTACCCCAAGTGTCAGCGTGGCACTATCCTGTACCCCAAGTGTCACTATCCTGCACCCCAAATGTCACTATCCTGTACCCCTAGTGTCACTATCCTGTACCCCAAGTGTCACTATCCTGTACCCCAAGTGTCAGCGTGCCACCATCCTGTACCCCAAATGTCACTATCCTGTACCCCAAGTGTCACTATCCTGTACCCCTAGTGTCAGCGTGCCACTATCCTGTACCCCAAGTGTCACTATCCTGCACCCCAAATGTCACTATCCTGTACCCCAAGTGTCAGTGTGTCATTATCCTGTACCCCAAGTGTCACTATCCTGTACCCCAAGTGTTACTATCCTGTACCCCAAGTGTCATTATCCTGTACCCCAAGTGTCATTATCCTTTACCCCAAATGTCACTATCCTGTACCTCGTGTCACTATCCTGTACCCCAAGTGTCATTATCCTGTACCCCAAGTGTCAGTGTGTCATTATCCTGTACCCCAAGTGTCATTATCCTGTACCCCAAGTGTCATTATCCTGTACCCCAAGTGTCAGTGTGTCATTATCCTGTACCCCAAGTGGCATTATCCTGTACCCCAAGTGGCATTATCCTGTACCCCAAGTGTCAGTGTGTCATTATCCTGTACCCCAAGTGTCACTATCCTGCACCCCAAATGTCATTATCCTGTACCCCAAGTGTCACTATCCTGTACCCCAAGTGTCACTATCCTGTACCCCAAGTGTCATTATCCTGTACCCCAAGTGTCACTATCCTGTACCCCAAGTGTCAGTGTCATTACCCTGTACCCCAAGTGTCAGCGTGTCATTATCCTGTACCCCAAGTGTCAGCGTGTCACTATCCTGTACCCCAACTTGTCTGTGTATCATTCTCCAGGCTGAATAACATGATGTGGACATTGTCGCCACCTAGTGGTACTGTAATGTAGCACTTTAGAAGGATTTGCATTACCAGTTTTGTGCATTTTAGATTTTTTTTTTTACATGTTTATATGCAAAATATGTGACCTGTGCGGGAGGTGAGCTGCGACCGTCACCTCTAGTAGTCACCTCTGGGTGACTACTTCCTGTATATAATTATATATGTACAGCTGGTATAACCTGGGGATCTCCTGTATATAATTATACAGCTGGTATAACCTGGGTATATCCTGTATATAATTATATATGTACAGCCGGTATAACCTCGGGATCTCCTGTATATAATTATATATGTACAGCTGGTATAACCTGGGTATCTCCTGTATATAATTATATATGTACAGCTGGTATAACCTGGGTATATCCTGTATATAATTATATATGTACAGTCGGTATAACCTGGGGATCTCCTGTATATAATAATATATGTACAGCTGGTATAACCTGGGTATATGCTGTATATAATTATATATGTACAGCTGGTATAACCTCGGGATCTCCTGTATATAAATATATATGTACAGCTGGTATAACCTGGGTATCTCCTGTATATAATTATATATGTACAGCTGGTATAACCTGGGTATATCCTGTATATAATTATATATGTACAGCTGGTATAACCTGGGTATATCCTGTATATAATTATATATGTACAGCTGGTATAACCTGGGTATATACTGTATATAATTATATATGTACAGCTGGTATAAACTGGGTATATATTGTGTATAATTATATATGTACAGCTGGTATTACCTGGGTATATACTGTATATAATTATATATGTACAGCTGGTATAAACTGGGTATATATTGTATATAATTATATATGTACAGCTGGTATTACCTGGGTATATCCTGTATATAATTATATATGTACAGCTGGTATAACCTGGGTATATCCTGTATATAATTATATATGTACAGCTGGTATAACCTGGGTATATCCTGTATATAATTATATATGTACAGCTGGTATAACCTGGGTATATATTGTATATAATTATATATGTACAGCTGCTATAACTTCGGTATATCCTGTATATAATTATATATGTACAGCTGCTATAACCTGGGTATATTGTATATTGTATATAATTATATATGTACAGCTGGTATAACCTGGGTATATCCTGTATATAATTATATATGTACAGCTGGTATAACTTGGGTATATCCTGTATATAATTATATATGTACAGCTGCTATAACCTGGGTATATCCTGTATATAATTATATATGTACAGCTGGTATGACCTGGGTATATACTGTATATAAATATATATCTACAGCTGGTATGACCTGGTGTATTTCTCTGTATGACTTACCTGTTAATATACATGATGGACGTTCTATAAATATATATATATTCTACATGTGATTATACAGAAGGGAGATGTTTGCGCTGCAGGGAGATTCCAGAACAGACTTGTTATATAATAATAATAACAGACACTGACCACAAGAGGGCGACAACTACAGCTTTAATGAGTTCAGGATTGTAGACAGCAGAGAGGAGAGATGGAAGAATGAGCGCTGATCCTCACAGCACAGCGCAGCCCAGCCGCTTATCACGGAAAGGATTCTCAGCAGACGGAAGCGGAGAGACCAGCGGATCCGAGAGGGAGTGAGACTGACAGAACGAGAGGATGTCCGACACCACCACCGACACCTGCGAGACAGCAACGTCAGGAGGGTGATACACTACAAATGTACATCAGTGATGTCATACCGGGGGCGGGGCTGTGACTACCTCTATACACATGATATACAGGGGACTGGGCTGTGACTACCTCTATACACATGATATACAGGGGGCGGGGCTGTGACTACCTCTCTATACACAGGATATACAGGGGGCGGGACCGTGACTACCTCTCTATACACATGATATACAGGAGGCGGGGCTGTGACTACCTCTCTATACACATGATATACAGGGGGCAGGGCTGTGACTACCTCTCTATACACATGATATACAGGGGGCGGGGCTGTGACTACCTCTCTATACACATGGTATACAGTGGGCGGGGCTGTGACTACCTCTCTATACACATGATATACAGGGGGCGGGGCTGTGACTACCTCTCTATACACATGGTATACAGGGGGCGGGGCTGTGAATTCCTCTCTATACACATGATATACAGGGGGCGGGGCTGTGACTACCTCTCTATACACAGGATATACAGGGTGCGGGGCTGTGACTACCTCTCTATACACATGATATACAGTGGGCGGGGCTGTGACTACCTCTCTATACACATGATATACAGGGGGCGGGGCTGTGACTACCTATCTATACACATGATATACAGGGGGCGGGGCTGTGATCACCTACCTATACACATGATATACAGGGGGCGGGGCCGTGACTACCTCTCTATACACATGATAGCCAGGGGGCAGGGCTGTGACTACCTCTCTATACACATGATATACAGGGGCGGGGCTGTGACTACCTCTCTATACACATGATATACATTGGGCGGGGCTGTGACTACCTCTCTATACACATGATATACATTGGGCTGGGCTGTGACTACCTCTCTATACACATGATATACAGTGGACGGGGCTGTGACTACCTCTCTATACACATGATATACAGGGGGCGGGGCTGTGACTACCTATCTATACACATGATATACATTGGGCGGGGCTGTGACTACCTCTCTATACACATGATATACAGGGGGCGGGGCTGTGACTACCTCTATACACAGGATATACAGGAGGCGGGGCTGTGACTACCTCTCTATACACATGATATACATTGGGCGGGGCTGAGACTACCTCTCTATACACATGATATACATTGGGCGGGGCTGTGACTACCTCTCTATACACATGATATAAAGGGGGCAGGGCTGTGACTACCTCTCTATACACATAATATACAGGGGGAGGGGCTGTGACTACCTCTCTATACACATGATATACATTTGGCGGGGCTGTGACTACCTATCTATACACATGATATACATTTGGCGGGGCTGTGACTACCTCTCTATACACATGATATACATTGGGCGGGGCTGTGACTACCTCTCTATACACATGATATACATTTGGCGGGGCTGTGACTACCTCTCTATACACATGATATATAGGGGGTGGGGCTGTGACTACCTCTCTTTACACATGATATACAGGGGGCAGGGCTGTGACTACCTTTCTGATTATGCTTCAGGAAGTCTTTGCTCCCTCTGGCAGTGACAACTTGCAGCATTTAAAGGACAAGATGAGTTCGGTAAAGTATTAGGAAATCCTAGTGCAGCGTCCTGGTACCTGTGTCCCAGCTACTATAGGATGAAGTGGTCAGGTGGCAGAGAGATCTCTGTAATTCTTTAGGTCATTTTCACCCTGCCATCTCTACATACATTGAGATATTAAAGGGGTTGTCCAGGCTTAGAAAAACATGGCTGCTTTCTTCTAGTAACAGCGCTTCTCCTGTGGTTTTGCAGCTCAGTTACATTGAAGTTAATAGAGCTGAACTGTAACACCACACACAACCTGAGGACAGGGGTGGCGCTGTTTTTGCAAGGAAGATGTGTTTTTTCTAATCCTGGATAACCCCATTAAAGGGGTACTCCTGCATAAAAATCCTTTAAAATCAGCTAGTGTCAGAAAGTTATATAGATTTGTAATTTACTTGTATTTGAAAATCTCCAGTCTTCCAGTACTTCAGCTGCTGTATGTCCTGCAGGAAGTGGTGTATTCTCTCCAGTCTGACTCAGTGCTCTCTGCTGCCACCTCTGTCCATGTCAGGAACTGTCCAGAGCAGGAGAGGTTTTCTATGGGGATTTGCTGCTGCTCTGGACAGTTCCTGACATGGACAGAGGTGGCAGCAGGGAGCACTGTGTCAGACTGGAGAGAATACACCATGTCCTGCAGGACATACAGCAGCTGATAAGAACTGGAAGACTTGAACATTTTAAATAGAATTAAATTACAAATCTATATAACTTTCTGACACCGGTTGATTCTAAATGTTTTTCCCCGGGTCTTATACATTGCCCCTTACTGCCACCACTGCTGAGCTATGTTTGTAATGAATGCATGGAGCTTTGGTCACATGACCCTTATTTACAAGAGTTCAGGGCGGACCCCTCCTCACCTTCATCCGCTCTATGTTCACCTCCATCTTTAGCTGCTCCACGTCTTTTCGAGCTTCAGCGATTTTGGCCAAATTGTTTGACATTCTGTAAAGAAGCGACAATATAATGATAGTATACAGAGAATAAGAAGTATGTGAACCCCCCAAACTACGGCCAGTAAGATGGTATCCGTCTCCTATTGGCGCACGGCCACGAATACTCCAAACTACTGTATGACTGTATGACTAGATCAGTGATCCTGGTGCTGATGCTCTGGATGAACAGTCCTGGTGCTGACAATGCTCTGGATGAACAGTCCTGGTGCTGATGCTCTGGATGAACAGTCCTGGTGCTGACGATGCTCTGGATGAACAGTCCTGGTGCTGACGATGCTCTGGATGAACAGTCCTGGTGCTGACGATGCTCTGGATGAACAGTCCTGGTGCTGACGATGCTCTGGATGAACAGTCCTGGTGCTGACGATGCTCTGGATGAACAGTCCTGGTGCTGATGCTCTGGATGAACAGTCCTGGTGCTGACGATGCTCTGGATGAACAGTCCTGGTGCTGATGCTCTGGATGAACAGTCCTGGTGCTGACGATGCTCTGGATGAACAGTCCTGGTGCTGACGATGCTCTGGATGAACAGTCCTGGTGCTGACGATGCTCTGGATGAACAGTGCTGGTGCTGACGATGCTCTGGATGAACAGTCCTGGTGCTGACGATGCTCTGGATGAACAGTCCTGGTGCTGACGATGCTCTGGATGAACAGTCCTGGTGCTGACGATGCTCTGGATGAACAGTCCTGGTGCTGACGATGCTCTGGATGAACAGTCCTGGTGCTGACGATGCTCTGGATGAACAGTCCTGGTGCTGACGATGCTCTGGATGAACAGTCCTGGTGCTGATGCTCTGGATGAACAGACCTGGTGCTGACGATGCTCTGGATGAACAGTCCTGGTGCTGACGATGCTCTGGATGAACAGTCCTGGTGCTGACGATGCTCTGGATGAACAGTGCTGGTGCTGACGATGCTCTGGATGAACAGTCCTGGTGCTGACGATGCTCTGGATGAACAGTCCTGGTGCTGACGATGCTCTGGATGAACAGTGCTGGTGCTGACGATGCTCTGGATGAACAGTCCTGGTGCTGACGATGCTCTGGATGAACAGTCCTGGTGCTGACGATGCTCTGGATGAACAGTCCTGGTGCTGACGATGCTCTGGATGAACAGTCCTGGTGCTGACGATGCTCTGGATGAACAGTCCTGGTGCTGACGATGCTCTGGATGAACAGTCCTGGTGCTGACGATGCTCTGGATGAACAGTCCTGGTGCTGATGCTCTGGATGAACAGTCCTGGTGCTGACGATGCTCTGGATGAACAGTCCTGGTGCTGATGCTCTGGATGAACAGTCCTGGTGCTGACGATGCTCTGGATGAACAGTCCTGGTGCTGACGATGCTCTGGATGAACAGTCCTGGTGCTGACGATGCTCTGGATGAACAGTGCTGGTGCTGACGATGCTCTGGATGAACAGTCCTGGTGCTGACGATGCTCTGGATGAACAGTCCTGGTGCTGACGATGCTCTGGATGAACAGTCCTGGTGCTGACGATGCTCTGGATGAACAGTCCTGGTGCTGACGATGCTCTGGATGAACAGTCCTGGTGCTGACGATGCTCTGGATGAACAGTCCTGGTGCTGACGATGCTCTGGATGAACAGTCCTGGTGCTGATGCTCTGGATGAACAGTCCTGGTGCTGACGATGCTCTGGATGAACAGTCCTGGTGCTGATGCTCTGGATGAACAGTCCTGGTGCTGACGATGCTCTGGATGAACAGTCCTGGTGCTGACGATGCTCTGGATGAACAGTCCTGGTGCTGATGCTCTGGATGAGCAGTCCTGGTGCTGATGCTCTGGATGAACAGTCCTGGTGCTGACGATGCTCTGGAGGAACGCTCCTGTCGGTCATGTATGGTGATCTCTTAACCCTTGGGTTGTGGTTTCTCTTGGACTCCCATGATATAGTCATTCTCTAGTGATCAGGATGTGGTGACGTCCAGGATCGCAGTCACTGACCTCTGCCCTCTGAATGTTCTCCAGACTATGGAGGCTACAAGGTTAGCTATGGCCGGGGCTGATGACCACTGGTTACATACAGGGGGCACATACTTTTAGTCATGTAGCACTGGCAGGCACTGGATATGGCAGCAGGTGCGGGTCCTGTCCCAGCGGGCAGCCTATCACCCCAGGGAGCTGACAGGTAATCACAGCAGCAATTACACCGCAGGGCACAAGCCCATCCCCCACCCCCTTTGTGTATGTTATAATGGGGGCAGACTGTAGTGTATGGAGGCTATCTGCCCCATTATACACAATGACCCAGTATACTGTAGCCCCCACAAGTGCATAGGGTCCCATATGAATATACTAAGTCTATGTATCCTCCACATCATAGGCTTCTGCAACGCATTGCTTCCAAGACTATATATAAGGCTGTGTTTACACATTGCGTTCAGCCGCTATATATCAGGGTGAATTATATGGATTATACATATATATATATATATGGGTGAATTATATGGATTACATATTAGGCCGTATACACACACGTTGCGTTCTGACGCTATATATCAGGTTTATGATGAGGATTATATATGAGGCCGTATACACACGTAGCCTTCTGCCGCTATATATCAGGGTGAATTATATGGATTACATATTAGGCCGTATACACACGTTGCGTTCTGACGCTATATATATATATGGGTGAATTATATGGATTATATATGAGGCCGTATACACACGTAGCCTTCTGCCGCTATATATCAGGGTGAATTATATGGATTATACATGAGGCCGTATACACACATTGCGTTCTGACGCTATATATCAGGTTTATGATGAGGATTATATATGAGGCCGTATACACACGTTGCGTTCTGACGCTATATATCAGGTTTATGATGAGGATTATATATGAGGCCGTATACACACGTAGCCTTCTGCCGCTATATATCAGGGTGAATTATATGGATTACATATTAGGCCGTATACACACGTTGCGTTCTGACGCTATATATATATATGGGTGAATTATATGGATTATATATGAGGCCGTATACACACGTAGCCTTCTGCCGCTATATATCAGGGTGAATTATATGGATTACATATTAGGCCGTATACACACGTTGCATCCTGCCGCTATATATCATGGTGAATTATATGGATTATATATGAGGTTATGCTCACACATTACGTTCTGCCGCTATATCAGGCAAATGGCGCTGTATTGCGGTACATTAGCAGCAGTTTTGCTGTGATTTTGCAGGAATCATCCCGGCATCACTAGGATTTCAGCAGCTGAGGATTCTCGGCCAGTCTTGTATCTTCCGCCATCAACCATGTTATCCCAGTCACCTGCTCCAGACCCCCCATCCACAATACCCCTGAAGATGAAGCCCCCCACACCCAGTGTACCCACCTGTATCCTGCGTCTGTAGAGGGGCAGGAGGACAGTGCAGGCTCCCGGCTGCTTCTTCAGGTTCTGGCAGATGGCCGGGTCGCCTTCTCCACAATGACTGTCCCCGGAGAGAGGGCGGCGACGAGCGAACAGATGTCTCCTTATTGTTCCACTCGGAGGAGGGGGATGGGGTGTGCACACCTGGGCAGCAGCAGCTTATTATATTAATATAACACCTCAGATGCACAATCTTATAATATACATTGTTTTTATTTTACAATACGTTCAATTTTTGGTTCCGTATAAGTCAAGTTGTTTTTGTTTTTATAGATTTTTCTTTCAATGATGAACTTTTTTTTTTTTTTTTTTGGACGATATTGCTTAAATACAGATTTTTGAAAAATTTGACCTATAAATACAACCGATCGACATCTATGGGCTAAAATCTGTACCGATATAGCCGCCCTCTGATAACACTTCCTGGCAGTAAGCCTCTTCCTTGCAGATTGTTATTGAATTGCCGCAGTCAGACGACCTCCTGTCACTATACAGCAGGGATGGGGAACCTTCGGCCCTCCAGCTGTTGCAAAACTACAATTCCCATCATGATTGGACAGCCAAAGCGCAGCTTCCCATCATGACTGGACAGCTTTGGCTGTCCAGGCATGATGGGAATTGTAGTTTTGCAGCAGCTGGAGGGCCGAAGGTTCCCCACCCCTGCTATACAGACTATAAGGGCTCTCCCCAGGGTAGGAAGGCTCCAGTAATATCACTATACTCTTTGTGGGATATGTAATGTTTGGAATGATGTATAAGATTTGTATTTCACCATATACTTCTATATGACACATGTATGGTCAGAATATTACTAGTGTGTGATCATACTGCCCCCTGCTGTTACAGAAGGAGGATGCAGTGATATTAGGGAGATGCTGCTTCACATCCCTGGTCACCCCTACCTGTACTCTGCTGCCGCCCGCCCTGACAGACCCACCAGGCAGTAGGTTATCCAGCATGATCTACCCTCACCTAGCGGTCTGTATGTGATACTATAAACCTCCAAACTAATTCCACAACCCAAATCGGCAATAAACTATAATGACAATAATGAGTCTTTTCATGGTGGCTTTATTAAAAAAAACAATTACACCAGATTATCTGACAGATTTTTTTCGGCCAAAGCCAGGAATGGATTTGAAGAGAGGAGAAATCTCAGTCTTTCCTTTATTACCTGTTCTCTGGTTATAATCCATTCCTGGATTTGGCTAAAAAAAAAAACTGTCAGATATCTGTTGGTGTAATAGGGCCATATCTGTCCCCTAATAACAACACCTCCTCCTGGATAACGTCCCTATCTGTCCATGATAACACCACCTCCTCCTCCTGGATAACGTCCCTATCTGTCCATGATAACACCACCTCCTCCTCCTCCTGGATAACGTCCCTATCTGTCCATGATAACACCACCTCCTCCTCCTGGATAACGTCCCTATCTGTCCATGATAACACCACCTCCTCCTCCTGGATAACGTCCCTATCTGTCCATGATAACACCACCTCCTCCTCCTCCTGGATAACGTCCCTATCTGTCCATGATAACACCACCTCCTCCTCCTCCTCCTCCTGGATAACGTCCTTATCTGTCCATGATAACACCACCTCCTCCTCCTCCTGGATAACGTCCTTATCTGTCCATGATAACACCACCTCCTCCTACTGGATAACGTCCCTATCTGTCCATGATAACACCTCCTCCTCCTCCTGGATAACGTCCCTATCTGTCCATGATAACACCACCTCCTCCTCCTGGATAACGTCCCTATCTGTCCATGATAACACCACCTCCTCCTCTTGGATAACGTCCCTATCTGTCCATGATAACACCACCTCCTCCTCCTCCTCCTGGATAACGTCCTTATCTGTCCATGATAACACCACCTCCTCCTACTGGATAACGTCCCTATCTGTCCATGATAACACCTCCTCCTCCTCCTGGATAACGTCCCTATCTGTCCATGATAACACCACCTCCTCCTCCTCCTGGATAACGTCCCTATCTGTCCATGATAACACCACCTCCTCCTCCTCCTGGATAACGTCCCTATCTGTCCATGATAACACCACCTCCTCCTCCTCCTGGATAACGTCCCTATCTGTCCATGATAACACCACCTCCTCCTCCTGGATAACGTCCCTATCTGTCCATGATAACACCACCTCCTCCTCCTGGATAACGTCCCTATCTGTCCATGATAACACCACCTCCTCCCGGATAACAACATCACCACCTCTTCCTCCTCCTGGATAACAACCCTACCTGTCCCTGATAATACCACCACCTCCTCGTGGATATTGTCCCTATCTGTTCCCGATAACACCACCACCTCCTCCTCCTGGATAACAACATCAGCACCTCCTCTTTCTCCTCCTGGATAACATCCCTACCTGCCCCCAATAACACCACCTCCTCCTCCTGGATAACATCCCTACCTATCCATGATAACACCACCTCCCCATCCCAGATCGTGTCCCTATCTGTCTCTGGTAACACCAGCACCTTCTCCTTCCACATAACATCCCTACCAGCCCCCGATAACACCACCTCCTTCTCCCAGATAACATCCCCATCTGTCCCTTGTAAACATTACCTCCTTATTCCAAATAACGTCCCTATCTGTCATGATAACACCACCTCCTTCTCCCGGATGTTACCTTTCCTCCTCCTTCCCGACAACATTACTTTGTTCCTGTCTACGATAATGTCTCATAATATCCCCCCCCCCCCCCACCTAATAAAGCCAAATAATATCCTGCTCCTATAATATCACTGCACTCACAGATGTATTTTATTTTTATTTTTTTTTACCCCAAATAACATTTTTTCCACCAATAACATCACCCCCCCATGCTATGGTCTCCCCACGATGATGTCGTCCCCTCCTTCCCAATACCATTACCACCTCGAACTCAGCCTGATGACATCACAACCTCCACCAGATGACATCTCTACCTCTCCCCAACGCCTCCTCCTCCAGTCCCCCAATAACGTCACCCCTCCACAGGGCAGACCTGCAATTCCCTGCACCCCGACCATAGAGACACCATACTTCCCATCATCCCCCAGGGGAACCGTTCATCTCTGACCCCATACTGATAGGGGCCTATCATATTTGGAGATTTGTTCCTGATGGGGTCAGAGTTCAGGATTGCGGGTTCCACCCACACTTCGGTCACAGCTGATCCTGACTCCACCTCACACAATCTGTGGTCATGTCCAGGACTGGTCGCATCTGCAATATGGCTTCCATTTATAACGTTTTCACCCGAGGGATGTGAATATTATTTGCACAACAGAGGGAAGTTGTCGTGCGTCTGGTGATCCACACTGAATGGTGGCAGCTTGTCCCTCGTGACACGGCTCAATGGCCGCCCGTCCATCTTCTCTGAAGGAATATTAACATACAATATGGAGGCGTAATAATGAATATAATAGAGTGAGGTGAGGAAGATTATAGTCCCTGAGGACGCAGCCGTCTCCAGCCTGCGGATTACCACCCCCCACCTCTCACACGCGGCAGCGCTGCTCGCCCTCCACATGAATCACGTTCTGTGTTATATTTGGACTGGAGGTTTTTGTTCAGTTTCCATGGCGACGCGGGGATGAGACAGACGGCACTTTGTGTGAGGGGCAGATGTGATGGAGCCTGAACCTGAGAGCAACGTCAACCGCACCCCCAAACTAGAGCGGGGGGACGTCTGAGGCAGCCATGGCGACCGCTCATCTGACTGACAACAAGCCATCCCTCCGATAACCGCAACGGGGATGACGACCGTCACCCAACAATGGAGACGATACAATTGTTACCGTACCGTAGTGTAGAAGGATGTTGTGAGGCAACGCCAACGTTAAGGAGCAATCCGCCAGTCATCGTGTATGCGGCTACAGCTACATGAGTCTCAATATGGCGCGTTTCGACAACCTCCAAGGCTTTGTGGTCGCAGGTCGCACATGACTGGCAGCATTGACTTCACAGCAAGTTGTGTGCGCGACTGTGACCCAAACTTCCCAATAATTGTGAAGTGACCTATAACCCTGCTATATGAATATAATGCTAGAGCTACAGTGAAGACCGACACGAGCTATAGATCACAATGCGCCATTCATGGAATTTCGACAGTAGGAAACAACCTCTACAATGGCGGCTGTTGTGAAACTACGACTCTCATCACGCCTGGACAGCCGCGAGTTTGACACCTGTGCTCTACAAGCATTCATCTACCGGCGGTGGCCATTGAGACCTGCTCTTTACCGCCCCCTGCTGTACGCAAGTAATGACGCAACAAAGCATGTGACAAGAAACACTTTATTTACAGGTTCTCATACAAAGTGACGGCGGATATTTACAGCTGTCAGCGGCGCCTCCTGTACACGCTCAGGGTCATATATACAATCAATACCAAATCAACGGCGCCTCCTATATACACGTCTGTACACAGGGACCTGGTCATTATACACATATTACTGTACAGATCACCGAGAGGGGGGGGGAGAGGCCCACAGGGATAGCCAGGGAGGATAATACTGCTGAGGTTGTAGTCAAGTCTGCACTAGGAATCTTCACAAGAGATCCCGCAGGGCAGGCGGAGAAAGGGTTAAACAGTCATGCGACCTCACAGACATACATGCATCATGGGAGTTGTGGTCCTCCGAGAATCTTGATCAAGAACAGAAGCAAACTGCCATGATGCATCGTGGGAGTCGGAGCAAAGACAGCAGCCACAAAGGAACACTACACCCGCAGTCTCATCTATTGTTCGCTGGTATCAGTCACTTCAGGCAGGGAAGGGGCTGACTGCAGGACAGGTGAAGACAATCTATTGCTCCCTGTTATCAGCCACTTCAGGCTGTGCAGATGATGGCTGTAGTGTTCTTTAATGGGATAAGTGCAGTGGGGTTATACATGGCTGGAGGGGGCCCTGTGTGGATTAGGGGTGTCGGTCACACGGTTGTCATAACCTTGAGTGACCCTGTGTGGAACCTCATAATCTTTTTCTTAAGGGCCTGAGAAGCTTTTACCTTAAACACTTGGGGGCGCCCTTCGGCATCCCGGGGAGGAAGCTGCATTGGCCATACCAAGCCCCCTTCTTCCTCCTCCTCTTCCTCTCCTTCTGAGTCCACCCTGGCTTCTCCCTCTGGGACCCCTGCACTTATCTCAGCCGTGGACCTCCACTTTCTGCAGGGGGGGCCGATCCTTGCCGTTTGGGGCCTTCCCTCTCTTCCTAGGGTATAACAGCGGCTCCCTTCTTGGACATGGGCTCGAGGGTCTCCCCACTCCTGAACAAAGGCCTGTGGATCTGCCCAGCCCTCGGTGTGAGCCCTGTTATTAGCCCAGCTCTGCTTATAATTGCGGGGGTTGACCCAGCCATCTAGGTGGCCCCTTGAGCCCTGCCACACTTCTGGGGGGACCCGGAGGTCCACGGTCTCCTCTGGCGGTGGAGCGGGGTCTCTCAGGCTAGTTTCTGAGAGTGACCTTGGTGTCCTCCGTCCACCTCTTTTTCTTGGCGGCTCCTCTGCAGAAAGGCATTTCCTTGGGGGTTTTGGTGGCGACCCCTCCACACTGTGGCCCTTTAAGAGAGGGGGGTGCTTTCTGCGGGGGCCACGGTGAGTCGGGGTGTAGGAGGTGCTGGCCATTCTACACACCGGGGGCGGGGCTGGGGCAGGAGGACGCTCGGTGGAGACAGAACGCATGTAAGGAGCTCGGAGCTGGCGGCGAAGGAGAGAAAGGATATAGCCCTCAGCCCGGCGAGCAGGAGGCGGCGGCGGAGGAGGAGGAGGGGGAGATGAGGGAGAAGGGTAAGGGGCAGACATGGAGCGGGGCACCAGAAGACGAGAAGAAGAGGAACGAGGGTGATGGGATCCCACAACCAGATCACCTGAGGGCAGAAAGAAGAGGGGGGCAGTTACATACAGAAGAGGAGAAGCCACAGAAGCTGTGAGGGAAGGGCGCCGTGCCGGATCTCACCTGCGCTCTTGGGGCGCTCACTGGCGTACTGCATCCGAGCCTCGGCCTGTCCCACCCGGGGGGCACGGTCCACGAAGACGTCACATGACTCAGGACCGTCTGCATCATACTCCGCTGCAGAGAGAGAAAGAGATATAGAAATGATGAGTGGGAAAGTGGGAGGAGTCAAGAAAGGGGTGGAGCATGTAGGTAATATCTCCGCCCGAAGTATAAAATATATACCCCATGATATAGACATACACACCTCAGTGTCTAACCCTGCCAGCAGTAAAAAGAGTATATCCACCCCCCAGTTTATACACCCACCATCAGCGCCAAGAATATATATACCCCCAGTGTATACCCCCACCATAAGTACCAAGAGTATATCCACCCCCAGTGTATACCTCCACCATCAGTACCAAGATTATATACACCCTCCAGTGTATACCCCACCATCAGAGCCAGTAATATCTACACCCCAATGCACTGTACAGTATAAACACTCCCAACCACATCATGGAGGGCATCTCCCTGCCGGCTCAGGCCCTGTCATCAGCTGGTGACTACTACCCCCGGCTGTGAGGGGTTCCAGACTATCCTGTGTCTGCAGGACTGCACTGTGTGGGTGGGAAGCAGCTGTGTGTACTGGGTGGGCATGAGGCACAGGGGGCTTCGTACACAACGCTCAGTCCTATAAATACACATCCCTGTCAGCAGCCGACATCAGTCTGAGAACCAAAGGGGGTTCACCAGACGGCGGCTGCCATCCTGCACCTGATGGCAGCAGAGAAAGCGGATGAGACGGGCTGGGGGGGGGGGGAGCATGGGGCTTGGCAGGTGCAGGGTGCTCAAGGGGAATGGCAGGTGTGGGGGGCTGCTGGGATGGTGGGTGTCGGGAGCCTGGCAGCTGGGTGGGTTCGGGGTCTCTGTTGAATGTGGAAGGAAGCCTTCTCCCAGCACCTATCAAGTATCAATTGAAATGGTTAATTTTCATCCCTGCCCCCTGATAGAGTGGAGTGATGGGCGCCGGGCACGGTCTACTAGGCAGGAGATGGAAAACATCCAGATCTACACGTGCGCTGGGCAAGAATAAACACGACCTGTCAATCATCTCATACAATCCCGCATCCATTCCTAAGAGGAGGAGCTGCGGCGCCCTCTATGGAGCACAGCGGCAACAGGGCCTCTCCTGCCCCATCTCAGCAGTGGCCACAGGTTACTGGGTCGGGGAGGGCGGGGGAGGTGGCAGCGACAGGGGAGGGCAGGGGAGGTGGCAGCAACAGGGTCGGAGAAGGCGGAGGTGGTGGCAGGGTCGGAGAAGGCGGAGGAGGTGGCAGCGACAGGGCCGGAGAAGGCGGAGGAGGTGGCAGCGACAGGGTCGGAGAAGGCGGAGGTGGTGGCAGCGACAGGGCCGGAGAAGGCGGAGGAGGTGGCAGCGACAGGGCCGGAGAAGGCGGAGGAGGTGGCAGCGACAGGGCCGGAGAAGGCGGAGGAGGTGGCAGCGACAGGGCCGGAGAAGGCGGAGGAGGTGGCAGCGACAGGGCCGGAGAAGGCGGAGGAGGTGGCAGCGACAGGGCCGGAGAAGGCGGAGGAGGTGGCAGCGACAGGGCCGGAGAAGGCGGAGGAGGTGGCAGCGACAGGGCCGGAGAAGGCGGAGGAGGTGGCAGCGACAGGGTCGGAGAAGGCGGAGGAGGTGGCAGCGACAGGGCCGGAGAAGGCGGAGGAGGTGGCAGCGACAGGGCCGGAGAAGGCGGAGGAGGTGGCAGCGATAGGGCCGGAGAAGGTGGAGGAGGTGGCAGCGATAGGGCCGGAGAAGGTGGAGGAGGTGGCAGCGACAGGGCCGGAGAAGGTGGAGGAGGTGGCAGCGACAGGGCCGGAGAAGGCGGAGGAGGTGGCAGCGACAGGGATAGAGAAGGCGGAGGAGATTTAATTCAAAGAACCATGGAGGGAGGAGGAGGTGGCAGTACTGGAGTTTGGGAGGTCAGAAGAGCAGGTGGAAATGACAGAGCCAGGAAGGTCAAAGGAGGAGGAGACAAGCCGGGCCAGGGAGGCTGGAGGTGGCAGCAATGACAGGACCAGGGAGGTAGGAGTTGTTGGTAATGACTGGCTCAGAGATCTCAATAATATAATTTTGAAGCACAGTAGCCCCAGGCCCCCACACACAGCAGCCCGAGGCCCCCACCGGCCCATATACACAGCAGCCCCCACCGGCCCATATACACAGCAGCCCCCACCGGCCCATATACACAGCAGCCCCAGGCCCCCACCGGCCCATATACACAGCAGCCCCAGGCCCCCACCGGCCCATATACACAGCAGCCCCAGGCCCCCACCGGCCCATATACACAGCAGCCCCAGGCCCCCACCGGCCCATATACACAGCAGCCCCAGGCCCCCACCGGCCCATATACACAGCAGCCCCAGGCCCCCACCGGCCCATATACACAGCAGCCCCAGGCCCCCACCGGCCCATATACACAGCAGCCCCAGGCTCCCACCGGCCCATATACACAGCAGCCCCAGGCTCCCACCGGCCCATATACACAGCAGCCCCAGGCTCCCACCGGCCCATATACACAGCAGCCCCAGGCCCCCACTGGCCCATATACACAGCAGCCCCCACCAGCCCATATACACAGCAGCCCCAGGCACCCACCGGCCCATATACACAGCAGCCCCAGGCCCCCACCAGCCCATATACACAGCAGCCCCAGGCCCCCACCAGCCCATATACACAGCAGCCCCAGGCCTCCACCGGCCCATATACACAGCAGCCCCAGGCCCCCACCAGCCCATATACACAGCAGCCCCAGGCCCCCACCAGCCCATATACACAGCAGCCCCAGGCCCCCACCGGCCCATATACACAGCAGCCCCAGGCCCCCACCAGCCCATATACACAGCAGCCCCAGGCCCCCACCAGCCCATATACACAGCAGCCCCAGGCCCCCACCAGCCCATATACACAGCAGCCTGAGGCCCCCACCGGCCCATATACACAGCAGCCCCCGCTGGCCTGTATACATTGTGAACCCAGGCACCCTGTATACACAGCAATCGCAGGCCCCCATTGGCCCCTATGCACAGCGGCTCCAGAACCCCCGTATACACAGCGATCCCAGGCCCCGCCAGCCCGTATACATTCAGCCCCATATTACGTTACATGGTTGGCTCACCGTTCTCCTGGTCGTGCTCTGCTCTCAACCGCAATTCTCCAAGTTGTCTCTCCAGCTCCCAGAGCTGCCGGTCCAGGTCCTGAGCAAGGAAAAGAAACATGTTATATACAGGGTGGATATGAGATATTTAATAATGATGGGTGCTATATACAGGGTGGATATGAGATATTTAATAATGATGGGTGCTATATACAGGGTGGATATGAGATATTTAATAATGGGTGCTATATACAGGAGGATATAAGATATATAATAATGATGGGTGCTATATACAGGGTGGATATGAGATATATAATAATAATGAGTGTTATATACAGGAGGATATAAGATATATAATAATGATGGGTGCTATATACAGGGTGGATATGAGATATATAATAATGATGGGTGCTATATACAGGGTGGATATGAGATATATAATAATGATGGGTGCTATATACAGGGTTGATATGAGATATATAATAATGATGAGTGTTATATACAGGAGGATATGAGATATATAATAATGATGGGTGCTATATACAGGGTGGATATGAGATATATAATAATGATGAGTGTTATATACAGGGAGGATATAAGCTATACAGTATATACAAGGATGATGGGTGTTATATACAGGAGGATATGGGATATATAATAATGATGATGGGTATTTTATACAGGGTGGATATGAGCTATACAGTATATACAGGGAGGATATGGGATATACAGGGATGTTGTGGGGTATACAGTATATACATGGATGATGGGTGTTATATACAGGGAGGATATGGGATACATAATAATGATGGGTGTTACATACAGGGATGATAGGCGTTACGTACAGGGAGGATATGGCATATACAGTATATACAGATATGATAGGTGTTGTATACAGGGAGGATATGGGGTATGCAGTATATACAGATATGATGGGTGTTGTATACAGGAAGTGTATGGGATATACAGTATATACAGATATGATGTGTGTTATACAGAGAGGCTGTGGGAAATTCAGGGATGATGGGTGTTATATACAGTAAGCATATGGGATATACCATATATACAGGGAGGATATGGGATATACACTATATAACGGGATGATGGTTGTTATATACATGGAGGATATAGGACATACAGATATTATGGGTATAATATACAGTGAAGATATGGGGTATAGAGTATATACAGATATGATGGGTGTTATATACTGGGAGGATATACAGATATTATGGGTATAATATACAGTGAAGATATGGGATATACAGATATGATGGGTGTTATATACAGGAAGGATATGGGATATTCAGGGATGATGGGTGTTACATACAGGGAGGATACGGGGTATACAGATATCATGAGTGCTACATAGAGGGAGGATATGGGATATACAGTATATACAGGGAGGATATGCGGTATACAGTAAATATAAGGAGGATACAGGGTATATTGTATATAAAGATATGATGGCTGTTATATACAGGGAGGATACGGGGTATACAGTATTTACAGGGGATATTTTGTATACAGTCTATACAGGGGGGGATACTTTGTATACAGTCTATACAGGGGGGGATATTTTGTATACAGTCTATACAGGGGGAGATATTTTGTATACAGTCTATACAGGGGGAGATATTTTGTATACAGTCTATACAGGGGGGATATTTTGTATACAGTCTATACAGGGGGGATATTTTGTATACAGTCTATACAGGGGGGATATTTTGTATACAGTCTATACAGGGGGGATATGGGGTATACAGTCTATACAGGGGGGATATGGGGTATACAGTCTATACAGGGGGGATATGGGGTATACAGTCTATGCAGAGGGGATATAGGGTATACAGTCTATACAGAGGGGATATAGGGTATACAGTCTATACAGAGGGGATATGGGGTATACAGTCTATACAGAGGGGATATGGGGTATACAGTCTATACAGAGGGGATATGGGGTATACAGTCTATACAGGGGGGATATGGGGTATACAGTCTATACAGGGGGGATATGGGGTATACAGTCTATACAGGGGGGATATGGGGTATACAGTCTATACAGGGAGGATATGGGGTATACAGTCTATACAGGGGGGATATGTGGTATACAGTCTATACAGGGGGGATACGGGGTATACAGTCTATACAGGGGGGATACGGGGTATACAGTCTATACAGGTGGGATACGGGGTATACAGTATATACAGGGGGGATACAGGGTATACAGTATATACAGGGGGGATATGTGGTATACAGTCTATACAGAGGGGATATGGGGTATACAGTCTATACAGAGGGGATATGGGGTATACAGTCTATACAGGGGGGGATACAGGGTATACAGTATATACAGGGGGGATATAGGGTATACAGTATATACAGGTGGATATGGGGTATACAGTATATACAGGGGGATATGTGGTATACAGTATATACAGGGGGCATATGTGGTATACAGTCTATACAGGGGGGATATGGGGTATACAGTCTATACAGGGGGGATATGGGGTATACAGTCTATGCAGAGGGGATATAGGGTATACAGTCTATACAGAGGGGATATAGGGTATACAGTCTATACAGAGGGGATATGGGGTATACAGTCTATACAGAGGGGATATGGGGTATACAGTATATACAGGTGGGATACAGGGTATACAGTATATACAGGTGGGATACAGGGTATACAGTATATACAGGTGGGATACAGGGTATACAGTATATACAGGGGGGATATGTGGTATACAGTATATACAGGGGGGATATGTGGTATACAGTATATACAGGGGGGATATGTGGTATACAGTATATACAGGGGGATATGTGGTATACAGTATATACAGGGGGGATATGTGGTATACAGTATATACAGGGGGGATATAGGGTATACAGTATATACAGATACGATGGGTGTTGTGATCACATGGACAGGGTATGACACATGGACACAGCCCGGGGACACACACATCATCTCGGGGACCATTGTCGCCATCGCCGCCCTCTTACCTCTCCGCCCCGCAGCGCCCGCCGCACTCGCACCTCCTGCCGCTCCCGCAGTAATTTCAGCTCGCACAGACCGGCCACACTCCCCCGCAACAACTGCCGGAGCCGCCCCCGGTCCACTGAGCTGCCTGAGCCCAGCATGTCACCCCCGAGCCGGCTGCGATCTGACTGAGCAGCCGCAGCTAGAGCTCAGCGGGCCGGAGCGCCGAAGGGACCAATCACAAGCAGCTATTCCTTTGACGCTCTGCGCCTTACCCAATTACAGTGAGAGGATTGTGACAAATCCCGCCTCCCCTGAGGACAGACAGGATCAAAAGAAAATTAACCCCGCCCACACTCCCCTCACTGCCTTCTTCATCTGTGCGTCCTAACCAATTACAGGGCGACTTATTTGCATATTCATGATTGTCACAGCCACGCCCAGCACCTGATAGATACCGCCTCGCGCTTCCAGTACATAGCCTGCCTAATATCGCATGACTGACATTATTCTGTGCCAGTAAAATCCGCCCGCCCATTGTATCAGCCAATCACTGGATAGAATCCTGTTTCCCGACAGCCAATAGCTGTACAGTTGCCTAGGCTGCAGGTATATGCATTCCATCAGTAAGCCACGCCCTCAATACGCTGCCACGTCAAAAGAAGACCGAGACACAGAGAAGAGCTGCTTAATATTCCTAATAGGCGGGATCGAAGGAGGAGCCAGCTCGGGCTCACGGACGAGGTCTTTTGAGAAGTGGGCGGGACTGGTCGCGGCGGGGCGTGGTCAGATGCTGGATGAGCCGACGTTATCTATGTCTGTGCCAAGGAGAACAATAAAGTTTAGACGAAGTGACGTCAGGTGGGCGGGAAGAGTCAGACACGTGGGTTACAGCTGATGTAAATGATGAGATGCGCTACATTGTAACCAGCTGAGGATGCTGAGGGAATGAGCGACTCCCCCGGGGTCAGTGCCGGTACCGGGAGACCCGGGAACCTCCCCTCAGCCCCCGCGCCCGTCTGCACCAGGGATTACGGTAATTAAGGGTAAGAATAGCAGAAGCCCCGTATGTGTGTGGGTACGGGGGGGGGGCAGCGCCTCTATAGCTGTGTATGAGGGTCAGGTAGGGGCTCCATGCTCCTCTATAGCTGTGTATGAGGGTCAGGTAGGGGCCCCATGCTCCTCTATAGCTGTGTATGAGGGTCAGGTAGGGGCCCCATGCTCCTCTATAGCTGTGTATGAGGGGCAGGTAGGGGCCCCATGCTCTATAGCTGTGTATGAGGGGCAGGTAGGGACCCCATGCTCTATAGCTGTGTATAAGGGTCAGGTAGGGGCCCCATGCTCCTCCTTAGCTGTGTATGAGGGTCAGGTAGGGCCCCCATGCTCTATAGCTGTGTATGAGGGTCAGGTAGGGGCCCCATGTTCTATAGCTGTGTATGAGGGTCAGGTAGGGGCCCCATGCTCTATAGCTGTGTATGAGGGTCAGGTAGGGGCCCCATGCTCTATAGCTGTGTATGAGGGTCAGGTAGGGGCCCCATGCTCCTCTATAGCTGTGTATGAGGGTCAGGTAGGGGCCCCATGCTCCTCTATAGCTGTGTATGAGGGGCAGGTAGGGCCCCCATGCTCCTCTATAGCTGTGTATGAGGGGCAGGTAGGGGCCCCATGCTCCTCTATAGCTGTGTATGAGGGGCAGGTAGGGGCCCCATGCTCCTCTATAGCTGTGTATGAGGGGCAGGTAGGGGCCCCATGCTCCTCTATAGCTGTGTATGAGGGGCAGGTAGGGGCCCCATGCTCTATAGCTGTGTATGAGGGTCAGGTAGGGGCCCCATGCTCTATAGCTGTGTATGAGGGTCAGGTAGGGGCCCCATGCTCCTCTATAGCTGTGTATGAGGGTCAGGTAGGGGCCCCATGCTCTATAGCTGTGTATGAGGGTCAGGTAGGGGCCCCATGCTCCTCTATAGCTGTGTATGAGGGTCAGGTAGGGACCCCATGCTCCTTAGCTGTGTATGAGGGACAGGTAGGGGCCCCATGCTCCTCTATAGCTGTACATGAGGGTCAGGTAGGGGGCCCATGCTTCTCATATAACCACAGGTCCCTGTATCCATAGGAACCAGACTGTCAGACAGGAGCTTATGCTAATAACAGCAGAGACCCCCGGTATCGTCCTGTATTCATAGTCTTGTCTTCTCCCCCCCCAGGCCCGGCCCTGCTGTGTGTGATGGGCTCATGATGCGCTGCCCGCTCTGCCATGCCCTGGTGGCCGTGACTCTGCTGTGTAACGTCCTGCTGCTGTACTACACCTGGCATCTTCATGTCCGCCCGGCTGGCCGCCCCCCATCCTCCCTGTCTGCCGGTGTCACCATCCTTGTGCGGGAGTTCCGCTCCTTTGAGCATGGCCTGGCAGAGTTGCACCACTCCTTTCTGCGTGCCCGTCCCTCTCTGCAGATCCTTGTGGCGTCTGAGACTGCTCCATACCCGCCTGTGCCTGGCATCACCCTGCTGAGGCTTCAGCCATCTCCGGAGAAGCCTGCCACAGCGTCACAGCTGGAGACCCACATTCACACGCGCCTGGTGGCTCTGGTCCCAGATGGCTGCGCTCTGGATCCTCCTGATCTTCTGGAGCGAATGGCACGAGGACTGCGGGATGCCCCCCCTGGTGTCAGGCTGGTGGCGGCCGGAGCTGGCGCTGCCCTGCGCTGTCTACACCTGAACGTGTCTCAGCGGGAGTGGACAGCACAGTACAGAGTGGCAGGAGCCGGGCAGCTTTGTGGTGCAGTGTCTGGGGCTGCAGTCGTTCTCATGCGGTCCAGAGACTTGTTTGACTTGCCCTTTCCACTCTCACGCCCCCTGCAGGCAGCCATATTTATTCAGGCAGCTCTGCGGGGGTGGCAAGTGAAGGTGATGGATGATGTCATGTTTCCTCGCACTCCTTTCCCGGCCACAGACCACGGCCGCTGGAAGGCAGAACAGGCAGAGCGAGCGGAGGAAGCGGCCACTATGCGGGTGCTGAACGTGAGGCTGGTGCGTGGGCCTGAAGGAGGCGATCGCTGGTTTGGCTGCACCAAGGAGACCCCACGCTGCTTTGGGACAGTGGTTGGCGAGACCCCAGAATATCTCCACGAGGGGCGGTGGACCCCTCCGTGCTGCCTCCGTGCCCTGAGACTCACTGCCCTTCATGTCATTAAGGTCCTGGAGGCAAACAACGTGCGGTACTGGCTAGAGGGCGGGAGTCTGCTGGGAGCCGCCCGGCACGGAGACATCATCCCCTGGGACTATGATGTGGATCTGGGCATCTACCTGGAAGACGTCACCCTGTGTCCTGAGCTGCGAGGGGCTCAGGGGGGGTCCCTCATCGATGAAGAGGGCTTTGTGTGGGAACGAGCCGTAGAGGGCGACTTCTTCAGGGTTCAGTACAGTCAGAGTAACCACCTCCATGTGGATCTGTGGCCCTTTTACCCCCGAGATGGGCTGATGACCCGGGACTCTTGGACTGGTCACCCGCAGGACATCGAGTTTCCGGAAAGCTTCCTCCAGCCCCTTCAGACTCTGCCTTTTGCTGGAGCTTTAGTTCAGGCCCCAAATCACCATGTGGAGCTGCTGAAGATGAAGTTTGGGGAAAAAGCCATAGAGGTTCCTCAGTATCCAAACCCCGCTGTGCTGAAGATGGCGAGGCGATGAGATCAGAGAGAAGGAATGAGGAGGACACTATAGGGGCCACCACTAGATCTATGTGCACATACAGGACTGAAGAAACTCAGGAAATATTGATGGGTCGATGTTTGTGACTTAAGGTGAAACATTACACTGGAAAAGTGGTCTTCTAGGAGGGGGAAGGCCGGTGAAAAGTGAAAATCTGTTCTAGAGGATTCATTGCAGTATTGGATCTCAAACTATTTAAATTCAAAGGGGGGCATGTACTGAGGAGTCTAATGTGTCCGACTATTCTAATGTGGGTCGGTGTTTATTCTGTTCCATTATATTGTGTGTGATTTATAGAAAAGTCGCACGGTCAGAGTAAATAAGTAAAAAGGTTCTGGTCAGACGGAGGCCTGCACCAGTTTTTGCAACTGTATAAAAAGTTGTGAATGATAAATTGGGCGCAAATCTCGGATTATGCAAATTTTGGGGTGAATACTCCATTTCTTAATACTCAATACAGGCAGATTAAAAAATAGTCGCATCTAAAAAATATTCCCCTGTCGAATGCTGGTTCATAAATAGAACTTGGGGCGAAACCAAAAATGGTTGAAAAATTAGATTGTTCATCTAAAATATAGGCGCAAAGCCCTTGATAAATGTCCCCCCGAATTCTTTACTGAAATAAACTGTGTAATTCACAAAATGATGGTGTAGCTATGGAAATCATCAAAATCGTCAAGTGAGGACTGGATTCCAAATCGCAAATGATACGGGCATATATTCATAAAATTAAGGGAAAAAAACCTTCAATATAGTAATTAACAAACTGGTACATATAGAGAAAGGATCTAAAAACAGACTCCATGAGGGCCGATATCCGCTAGAGCAGGGATGGGGAATCTTCTGGCCCTTCAGCTGTTGCCAAACTACAATTCCCAACGTGCCTGGACAGCCAAAGCTTCGCTTTGGCTGTCCAGGTACGATGGGAATTGTAGTTTGGCAACAGCTGAAGGGCCAGAAGGTTCCCCATCCCTGCTCTAGTGGAACCTGGGCTCGACGTGCAACTTGACTGGCATTCTCCAGAGAACACCAGGACTCGTATGACGGCCATTGGCGTCCGGTTCTCTACACAGATGGGAGCACAGTCTGGAGATGTCACGGTGAACACTGCTGTTAGCTAACAAGACAAATTTCTCAGAGGACTGCCAAACCCTGGGCGCTTGGTGGTACAGGATAATGTCCGGCCTCGTGGCCAGAGCATGTGAACAGCTCCTGGATGACTTCAATGACTGGTCCTTACATTCCCCGGACCTGAGTGTGTACCTTCTACTGTCTCATTGGTAGCGTGCCCACACATTAGTGGTGCATACCGCCACATGGGGGCATTTATACTACATGGTGAGATGCCAGGACTGTAAACAAACATATCAATATTTTTCTGTGATTTGGATCAATTGTTCAATGAGTTAGACAATTTATATAAGTAAAGATTTTTTAGCTTGAACTGATAAAACATCTTGTGTGTTGGTTAGGTGATTCCTTAATTTCTATGAGCAGTTTAGTATGATGAGTTTATCATATGGGTGATATGTGTGAGATGATAGATATGCAGTAAGGATAATATGCATACAGTACTATGTATATAGTGTGGATGAGTGTAACCACTAGGGGGTAGCAGTGTCTGTCTGTGATAATAGGCATCACTGACCTTGAGCTTTTCTAAGTAAAGCATAGACGGGTTTGAGCTGGTTTTGTAAATTGAGGCGTGAGGTGCCACACCCGGCATGCCTCCTGCAGATATATGTGTTGGTTTACTGGTATAGGTCACCTCCGCAGGGAATGTATATATAGATATGAAGGGTCAGCTGTGCCCACAAGGACGGATCTGCATCCCGTTAATGGGAAAATCCTCAAACACCCCCCCCCCCCCCCAATATGTCATAATTTCCTCTTTGTCACAACGAAGAGAGAAACAAACCCTCAGCTGTGAAAGGTCAGGATGGGTGTTCAGCCTCTGAATGTAAATAATGCTTCTATCCACTGAGATTGGGCAACGATCGCAAGGACTGTGATGAAATAAAACACATAGGTCGACATAGTAGTGTCCTTCCTGCTGTTCAGGGAGTAGTTGGGACGTGGACACATTTCTGACAGGTAATTGTATCGTCGTCGCCACAATGCACAGAAATCTCACTGCTGTGTTCTGTGTGTTGTGTACCATGGGCTTTAGGAGTATAGGAGTTGGCTATAATGTGCCAGAACATCAGGCAGACTACTTACCAAAGCGAGCACTGATCAAGGACACCATGGATCATTTAATAATTATTACATGGCTCAATTATTGTCCGGCAGCCTGAATGATTGCCATTGAAATGTTTGGGGCTAGCTGGAGTATGCTATAGTATAAGGGGGCATGCTAATTGCTGTCATGTGCTGCATAAACACAGTGTGATCCTTGCCTTAGCCAAGAAAAACAGACCACTAGGTGTCTCCTGTTCCTGCAGTTGACTGTCAACCATCCATTGTTAGGCTAAATCTGTCTTTAGTAACGGATCAGGACATAAATCAGGAAGTGTTGGTGGAGCTTAGCATCATTTTTTTTGTTATTAAAGGGTTTTATTGAAGAGCGACAAATAAGGTACAAGAATATAAGGTAGGCAATATGCCTACCTTTGCAGTGTTCAACATAACAGCACAAATCTGACACAATCAATTACAGATAAAGTTCAGAGGAGCTAAACCTAAGTCGTACAACAAAGGTACTATAACCAACAGATGACTGACATATATCTGTAAACCTATTGGGGGGATAGGTAACCAAGAAACCATATCTTAGCAATCAGCATAACCGGTCAATACAATTGAACAAATATTGTGCAAGAAAAATATCAGGGAGAACATAAAAGATGACATTAAACATACATTGGGCAATGCAGATAAATCATAGAATTCTGATAGCATAAGGAGTGTAGGCTAGATAAGTCGGAGATAAGATGGATTACATCTCGGGGCTCAGAGTCAGACCGAAAAGCGCTTCTCCTCCTCTGTTTGGTTCCTTGCAGCATAGGGGATTGGAGGCGGTTACCTCGCTGGAAGCTTGAAGAGGGCTGTGGTCCGCTGATAGAGAAATGGTCGTCCATTGTGGCTTCCCAATCGGGTAATTGCACGTAAGGAAGTTGGAATGCTTGAAAAAAAGCAGGAAGATCAGTAGGTGTGCGCAGTGTTGCAGTTTTGCGCGCATGTAGGGCGAATGGGAAACCCCTCCGGTAAGAAATGTTATGAGATTGTAACAGGGCCGGTAGTTCCAGGGGCGATCTTAATGGGAGGGTGCGTCTGGATAAATCAGGAAAAAACAGAAGTTTGGCACCATCAAAGTCCACTTCAGCTGACATGCGTGCTTTTTTTCATAATTTCTTCCTTGACGGAGCAGTAGTGGATTCTACATATTACATCTCTCTTTTGTGGGCGCAGGGCCCTGTGAGCCCGATCAATTTCTATATGAGTCTCTGGCAGCCTGCCGATAAGAGAATTGAAGATGCCCAGTAAAGAAGGGATCAAATCATTTGCTTGAGTCGCTTCTGGGAAACCTCTAATTCGAATATTGTTTCTCCTATTGTGATTTTCTAGGTCGTCCATTTGGGCAAAGATCAATTGTTGTTGATGCTCCTGGGCCTTTAGTTGAGTTTGCATGTCAGCCAAGGTGAGCTGTACAGAGGATTGGAAAGTCTACAGGTCGTGCACCTGAGTTTGCACTGTAGTGATATCAGACTTAACAACACCTAAGGGTCCTATTCCACGGGCCGATGGGGGCCCGATCAATAATTTAAACGAGCGCTGATCTGCTAGATCGGCGTTCGTTTACTGGGCCAATTTCACGGCCCGATTAATCTTTTAGCAAGGGCTGCAGGGACATCATTACCGATGTCCTTGCAGCCCTTGTTTAAAGGCATACTTTACATAACCATGGTCCAGGGCTCCTCTTGCACTCCTTCCCCCGGTTCCGCGCGCAGCAGCAGCTTCAGAGCAGCCTGTCTGAGCTGACCACTCAGCCAATCACTGGCCGCGGCGGTCCAGGCAAGTGATTGGCTGAGCGGTCTGTCAGCTTAGAGAGGCCGCTCCAAAGCGGCTGTGAGCGGTGCAGGCTGTAAGCGGGGACTCATGTGTGAGCAAGATGGCGGCCTCCTGTACTGCACCTAAAGCTGTCGTCTCGGCTGTCCAGATCTGTTGTACCGAGGGCCTCTGTGCGGGTGTGGTATCCGGAGCAGGGATTGCAGCCGGCCTCGCTGATCCCGCCATGGCTGTGCTGCACCTGGTTTGTCTTCTAGGCTGCGCGCTGTCTCCGCTCCAAGATTGCGCTGCGGCCTGTCCAGCACTGTCTCGGTCCTCCGGTAAGCTAGCCAGTGGCAAGAAGAAGTTGGAGATGCGAGCCCCGAGCTTAGCATCTTCTATATGCAGGAGAGAAAGACAGTGTACTTGCTGAAGACAATCCACACTGTCCATGAAAGGTAAATCAAGGCTTCTTTCACTAAACATAAAGCATGGCGCAGCTGTCCCTGGTTTAACTACTTATGTACCAGCTCCTGTATATATGCAGCAGTTCAGGGTTTATTATACTCCTTCCTTGTTCTGCTGCTGTTATAAAACACCTTGCAAAGCTGCATGTCATCCATAGTAGGGTAATGTAAATCAACCCTCAACACAGGGGCAGCCTGTTCAGTCCTGGGTGCTGTCAGTGCTATGAACTACTGTGTAAGAGAGGGTGTAGGTGAACTACAAGAAAAAGCTCTGGTACTACCAGGACATCTCACCTATTGGAGCCTGAGAACTTTTCTTTCCCCTATTAGGATGAGGACTCGCTGTTCTCTTCTTTATCGCTTTCTGGCAGCAGAGACTTTTTTTTATGTTTATTGATTTATCTCCTGCTGCTTTTAGTGCCAATGCTGTGTGCTCCCTTTTGTCCCCTGGCTTGGGTGCTGGAAGGTTGTGTGAGGATAGAAGCTTCCCTTGTGCTAGGCTGGCATGTACCTGCAGTGCCATCCTGGGCTCCAGCAGTCCAGTCACTTTTCCTTCTGTTACTAGTCACTCAGACAAGGAGTTTAGAATTCAGAAAGTAGAAACAGATCTTCAAACTGTTCTGAGAGCCTGGTTTGCCTACCTTATGTCGATAAGTCGAGGGAGGTTTTGTAGAATCTGGTATATCGGCAATAGAGATGAGCGAACCAGGTTCAGGTTCGAGTCCATTCGAACCCGATTGATCGGCATTTGATAAGCGGGGGCTGCTGAACTTGGATAAAGCTCTAAGGTTGTCTGGAAAACATGGATACAGCCAATGACTATATCCATGTTTTCCACATAGCCTTAGGGCTTTATCCAACTTCAGCAGCCACCGCTAATCAAATGCCGAAAGTTCGGGTTCGAATGGACTCGAGCATGCTCCAGGTTTGCTCATCTCTAATCGGCAACAATCTGGGGTCATTCAGTTTGACAGCAGATACTGACCAATCCCTATGAAAGTCTGAGGGTTCTTCTATCAGGGTGTTGTGCTTGGCTTTTTACTTAGGGAGTGAAGTCATATGTCAGAATTAAAATGAATATTGCAAAATTGTTCTTCCTGTAAGAAGATTGAACCCAGTGCCCCCTCAGTCTCAGAAGTCATGGAGTTTCTTCAGACGTTTCTTCTAATATCATCAGAGTCCAGATTGTGGCCATTGCTCTCCTTTTACAGATGAAGCTATTACAGATAAGGGGGTAAGTGTCTGGGGAGAACAGTACGACCAGTTCTAAACCTTCCATCTCTAGGTGGACTTTAGTGCAATAACTTGTAATACTCCAGGATCTAGATCCTCATGAGTTAAGTCTTGTTCCTCTGGGAAAAAATTAACCAGTCTGCTAACTGCTCTATTGCTGTAACTTTCTTTAAACCCCATTTTTTTGTTGGCCAATAAGATAGCCTTTCCTAGGTCTGTTGGAGGGTCTGTGCTTGTTATATCCCCCCATATTGTGCTGCTGGGGAATGTAAGGAAAGATCACATTCTGAATGTTATTGTGTTTTCCTATTGTTCAGTCAGCAGCACCACCTTCCTTACCTTGTAGAGAAGAGCACAACTGAGTCTAACATCAGTATTTCTGTATACCGCTGGCTGAAGTTGTTGGATTGATTTTTGCAGAAATCAATAGTACGGGCGATTTTAAGAAACTTTGGTTTATTAACCGAAAAATGCATTTTTATAATAAAAAAGGAGTTTGAAGCCCCCCCCCCCCCCCCCCCCGTCTTCATGGTTCTCTTATGGAGAGGGGAGGGGTTGAGGGAGATGAGGCATCAAGACAGGAGAACAAAGAGTTAGTTTACAGTTACATCACCGGGCTATCTCCTCTGACAGTCAGCACTGACCTTTCTGACCACTGAATACTGGCTTTCACACAGCTCCCACTGTGTAATTCTTTGTTCTCTGCTGCCAACTAATCTTCCTCCCCCCCCCCTCTCCATAGATTACACAGGGCTTCCTGATAATGAGCAGTGGATGAGAAAGAGGAGGGAGGGGACCTGGGGAAAGTCTTTTTGAATGCAGATAATGGCATATTTGCCTAATACCCAATTACAAAGTTTCGTAAAAACGCCTGGACTATTGATTTCTGCAAAAAAAAAAAAAAAAAAAAACTCTTTAAAGCTGCCTTGAAAACATGGATACATCCATAAACTGTATCTATGTTTTCGAAGACTCCTTATGGTAGAAACCAACATCTTAAGCCACAGTTATTCTCGAGCAGGCTTCAGCTTCAGTATGGCCCATCTCTATTTCCCTTATTTATTTTACTTTATAACTAGCTTGCTGGCCAGCTAACTACCTAATATACTCAGGGGGAAGGTTCTAGTTAATCTGTCATTAAATGTTTTCCTGTCCTGCAGGTTTACAGGAGCGATAACACAGTCATTGTGCAGCTGCTGATGGGATTAACATTCAGAATGTAATCTAAAACTGGGCTAAATTCTATGACTGTACCGGTAGAAGTTATACACTCACCGGCCACTTGATTAGGTACACCTGTCCAACTGCACGTTACCACTTAATTTCTAATCAGCCAATCACATGGCGGCAACTCGTGGCATGGTTGTTGGTGCCAGAAGGGCTGGTCTGAGTATTTCAGAAACTGCTGATCTACTGGGATTTTCACGCACAACCATCTCTAGGGTTTACAGAGAATGGTCCGGAAAAAAAAACCCATCCAGTGAGCGGCAGTTCTGTGGGCGGAAATGCCTTGTTGATGCCAGAGGTCAGAGGAGAATGGGCAGACTGGTTCCAGCTGATAGAAAGGCAACAGTGACTCAAATAGCCAACCGTTACAACCAAGGTAGGCCGAAGAGCATCTCTGAACGCACAGTACGGCCAACTTTGAGGCAGATGGGCTACAGCAGCAGAAGACCACACATTCCTAGCATGGTGTACCTAATAAAGTGGCCGGTGAGTGTATATTGCAGTTTTTTCTTTTTTACACCACACCGTGTGTTTAGAATCGCATAAACATGTTTTATAACTCATGGCAATGAGTTATAAAACATATAGGGGGACGTTTATTAAGGGCTTTGTACCTATTTTTAAGTTTTAGTTATGAACCAGGTAAATATTTTTATTGATGCACTTTTTTTTTTTTAATCTGCCTGTTTTAAGTATTTACCCAAAAATTCGCATAATCCCAATTTATCATTTCAGACTTTATAAAAAGTCGCACAAACTGGCCTAGGCCTACGCCTGGTCAGTACTGGGGGAATTTGTTTGAGACTTTTTACTTAGTAAATGTATCTATGGCAGAGACACATTTTAATAAATCGATCACAAGATATTGGAACAAAACATTCACCAATCCTCAGTAGAAGAGTCACACATATTGGACTCCTTAGTAAATGCCCCCCATAGTTATTACCATGTGGCGCAAATCACTACAGCCACAGATGACCTGCCAGTCACTGACATCTGATCAGTTGCCAGATGACTTCCCATCAGTTTTAACAGAACGATATTGCTGCCATCCAACCATTGCCATCTGTAGTCAGTTGTGAGCAGCAGCACCCCCTCCAGTAAGCAGAGAGGCTGTACTACTATTCATGCTGCACCACTGACCTCCTGCTTCCAGGACCAGAACTCACAGCAGAGTCCTTGAATACCTCCCACTGCTTATGTGGACATTGTTCAGGATGGGGGCAACTTTGGTATTCCAGATTATTCCTTGCACCGTAGTTATTATGCCGTTTTCCAGGAAATAGCCGGAACTATCCTCGGATGAAGCACCAAATCCTCCAGTGTGACAGATCTGTATTCAGGATCAGTTATTACCATATAAATCCTCAGATCATTGTATAATTCATAATAAAGACAGAGGAGGTTGTCCAACTTTTATTTTGTTGAGAACTATATTCCCATCATTCTCTCAACCATTCACTCAAATTTGGGAGGTTCTGGGAGGCTCCACACGTAACAGACACATTGGGGAGTACACACCTAGTGCATAATCTTGGATCAGCAGCAATGTCACCCACATTTGCCCCTTAAGGAAAAACAGGGGGTCGGTAATTATTTACGCAGAGCCGATCGAACGCACCCAGGACAGGAGGCCACAACCTGTAAACCGCACCGCAGCCTCAGCCCGGGAATCAGCACAGCAGCTTGTGAAACTGCACAACTCAAATTTGGTCCCAAAATAGAATAAGAAACATTACAAATGTCTCAAAATAAAATTACAGACACACGAGTCACTAACGGACTTATAAAAGAGGGCGGAGCCTGGGAAGTGGCTCCATGCAGCATGGCGGACGCAGGAAGGAGGACCTGCTGGCAGATAATTACATCACCGTGATTGGAGGTACAGGGGGCAAGGCTGGGCCCCTGATTGGAGTAGAACGCACCCAATTTGCCCTGAAGTCGCAGCTCATAAGTTAAAAGTTCAGTAAAAAAAATATTATAATATATTAAAAAAAAAAATAATAAAATGGCCATCAACATAAATGAGTCCAAACATCATCCGCTCAGTCTCACATGGTGGACTCCTTGTCTGAGGGGCTGCTGCCGTCCACCACTACACACACGTCCTTCTTCAAGAGGGGGTCACCCTCCGGCTGGTCCTCTGTCATCACTCGTACCGCTGTGAGGTTCACGTCCTCACCGCTGGGCTCTGCTGTCCGGTCACTGTACACCTGGAGCAGGCCAGCACCAAAGGCGTCTCCTTCTACGTTCAATATCGTGCAGGTGCGGTCACTGGAGGACAACAAGCACGGAGTCAATATAGAGGTAGAAGAACAAAGGAGAGCAACAACCTGCCACATTACCTCTATAAAGCACTGATCTATAATACCCCAGAGCTGCGCTCACTATTCTGCACATGTTTTTCCAAAAGGAAATTGTAGAGAGCCTGGTGACTAGAGGCCATTACACAGGCTGCTGGACCTGGAGGAGCACCAAGGTTTTCTGGCCTCTCCATGTCACTCAGCTGTAGTGATGAGCGAATAGCTATTCGATCGAATATTACACTATTCGAATGATAACGCAGTAAAAATTTGATTCGAGGGCAGGCACTAGGAATAGGCAGGACTAACTGATTGGCTGGCTAAACCATGTCACCTCCTGAATATAAGAAGTCATTTCAGATTCGTGTCACTTGCTGGTTGGAGCGAAAGAGGGACAGGCTGTATACCAGGGAGAGAAAGCTTTTACGTGAAGTTAGGTAGGGAGGGACCCCTTAAAGCCCTTGCTAGGGCTAAAAGTATAACAAATATTATATTTAGAAGCTGTTGTGAGACAGGCAGTGTGTTCAGACATATACTGATAGTGTATACGGCTGTATACTGTGTGTGTGCGATAATAGCCGTTATCTTGCTACTATGGACTTGTAGTTATCGTTAATTTCGTTATTACGTATTTTACACTTCATCTGACCTGATATGTACACAAATGCGTACTGCTAGACCGAAACGTACGCTTCTACTTTACGTTCATAGTTTGTTCGTGAATCTTCGGCATACACTTGGGTAAATTGGGATGTTGGCTTCTTACTAGTGTTAGATGCAGCCAGGCATTCATGCTTCCCCTGCCGTTTTATATGCATCCAGAGGTGTTGGCATCATTTCCTGAGGTGCATTGTGCACTTGATGACCTCCTAGTGGTCGAATATTGATTTCCAGGTCCCGCTTATTTTTGTCCCATAGACTACAATGGGTTTCTATATTCATTCGAATATTGGGAGCTATTCAATTCAAATTATCGAATATTTCACTATTCGCTCATCTCTTCTCAGCTATAACATATGAGACTACTGCCCAGACATCTACAACAGCTATACCAGGGATGGGGAACCTTCAGCCCTCCAGGTAAGCTTTGGCTGTCCAGGCATGATGGGAATATTGGAACAGCTGGAGCAGGTGGCAGCAAAGAGAACTGTGTCAGACAGGAAAGAATACACCACTTCCTGCAGGACATACAGCAGCTGATAATTATAGGAAGACGAGATCTTTAAATAGAAGTTGATTACAAATCTATAGAACTTTCTGAAAACAGTAGATTTGAAAGATTGTCACCGGTGTACCCCTTTAATGTGAATGGCAAGCTTCACACTGACAGCTTCCACCCGTAGGTACTTAGAGAGCTTAGATCAAGTATCGGCAGCCTGACTTTATCCACCCTTCTCTCATACTGGGCAGGGTGTACGCTGCGGGTGCCATTGACTAGACAGACTGCTCTGTTAGTTTCAGGGGTGTGAGTAATTCGGCAAATATTTCTACATTTGTTCTGTTTTCTGGTTGTGTCTGGAGGAGGGGTAATCCCAGCAATGCGGGTTATTTTCAGCCTCTGGGGTGTCAGGTTTCAGCAGCTGCTCCCCACACCGGCCTCCATCCCTGATAGCATCACGTCACATCAGAACGTGACGTTCTCATAATTGCTGCAGTATGGTGGCTGCTTGGGGCCAATACTTACACCAACCAGTCCACAGCCAGGATGAGAGAGATGTCATTGGTAGGAAGGCCGACCGCCTCGAGGATGATGGCCAGTGTCAGCACGCCGCCCGCCGGGATACCTGCAGCCCCCACACTGGATGCTGTGGCTGTGACCCTGAGAAGGAAGAGAAGTCAGAGGGCGAAACACATCCCCAATACAGATAGAAGCTTTTCCAGGCTCCACACTCACAGGATGGTAATGATCGCAATGAAGTCCAAATCATGGTTGTTGAGCTGCGCGATGAAGACTGCGGCAACACACTGGAATAACGCAGCTCCGTCCATGTTTACTGTGGCACCAATGGGGAGGATGAATCGGCTGATCTGTTTGGAAACACCGTTTTTTTCTTCAACACATTTCATCATCAGTGGGAGGGTGGCTGAGCTGGAGGAAGAACGGACACATTAATCCTACAGCACCACGGGACACAGCAACAACGTAACTTCACAACACAGCGAGTGGAAACTGCGACTAACACAGTCTATTACCTCTAATTTGATTCATGTCCTGTATTATACTCTAGAGCTGCATTCACTATTCTGCTTATGGGGTCACTGTGTATATACATTACATTACTAATCCTGAGTTCCATCCTGTATTGTACTCCAGAGCTGCACTCACTATTCTGCTAGTGTTTGTATTCTAGACCTACCTAGATGATGTGCCAAATGCTGTGGCCAGGGCGCTGACGATACCCCACAGGAATCGGTAGGGGTTCTTCCGGGTGAAGGCGAAGTAGATGAGTGGCAGCACGATAAGGCCGTGGATGGCGTGCCCCACCAGGCAGCAGCAGATGTACTTCCCCAGGCTGGTGAAGAGCAGCACCACATCCTCCATCTCCACGATCTTCCCGGCCACCAGGAACATGATACCGAGCGGTGCGTACCTGAGGGGCAGAGGGACTGTTAGGGGATGGCGGTCATCCAGCATCCCCAGAGCAGCGGTCATGACTGCGGCACCTACCACATGATCCAGGTCACCAGCACCATGGTGGCTTCATTGAAGGAGTTGAAGAACTTGATTAGAATCTCTCCCTCCTCCCCCAACTTCCGCAGAGCCACCCCGAAAACAATGGCAAAGACCACCAGGCCCAGGATGTTCATGCCCTCCACCTCCTGACCATAGGGCACCTAGAAGATGACAAAGTTGTGAGAAGCGGCAGGCAGAGAGAGGGGGGAGACGCAGGTGGCGATTGTCGTGACCTCTCACCTTAATCAATGTCTTGTTCACGTGCAAGATGTCGGATACATTTACTTCACTGCCGGAAGCATTGACGACCTCCTCCTTATAGAACGTGGAGTACTGCAAGAGAGACGCATGGATGAGAACGCTGACCGCTAGCACCGTGGGCGAACTGCTCCACCCACCGCCGCCATATTACATCTCTGGATTACAGAGGACAAGATACTTACCGACTGGAAGGCGGCCGACACCAAGTTCGATGGGAAGATGTTTCTGTAGAGAGAAAACGAATGTCAGACGTGATGGACGCCAGCGCAGTGAGACATAACGGCGCCATATCTGCTGATCCCAACCATCTATACACAACAGTCCTCCGCTACTGTGCGCCTCATGCCGCCCCCAGTCACTGGAGACATCTTATTCCCCGGCTGCCATTGTGGCACCAACTACATAACATTGCTGACCACGACGCTAAGTGCCCAGTGTATGACGTCACATGATGCTACACTCAAATATCACTGCTACAACTGTGTCCACATCAGATTTTCCTCCACGTAAGGGAAGGGCGGACGATGCATTCCTGGTCGCTCTTGTACACGTCAATATTGTTCCGGCTCTCACACACGCACACAGTGCCAGGAAGGGAAACTATGACGTCTGGAGGGGAGGAGGGGCCAGGACTCTCCCCGTGTACATAGCAACGGAGAGTGACACGAGGGAAACAATGGGCTGAGGGGAGGGACGGATGTCACAGAGCCACACCCCCTCCCCACGCGTCTCACTTGTCAGCAATCAGTAGTCAACATTGCATCAGCCAGAGCCGAGACCTGCTGCTACGGGAACCAGAGGAAGCGGGAAACAAGACAAGATAAATCTGGGCCAATCAAACCAGGAGGAGCATGGTGCGGGCAAATCCAGGGGGGGGCACATAAACCAAGAGGAGCATGGTGCGGGCAAATCCAGGGGGGGCACATAAACCAAGAGGAGCATGGTGCGGGCAAATCTAGGGGGGCACATAAACCAAGAGGAGCATGGTGCGGGCAAATCTAGGGGGGCACATAAACCAAGAGGAGCATGGTGCGGGCAAATCCAGGGGGGGGGCACATAAACCAAGAGGAGCATGGTGCGGGCAAATCTAGGGGGGCACATAAACCAAGAGGAGCATGGTGCGGGCAAATCCAGCGGGGCACATAAACCAAGAGGAGCATGGTGCGGGCTAATCCAGGGGGGCACATAAACCAAGAGGAGCATGGTGCGGGCAAATCTAGGGGGGCACATAAACCAAGAGGAGCATGGTGCGGGCTAATCCAGGGGGGCACATAAACCAAGAGGAGCATGGTGCGGGCAAATCCAGGGGTAGCGGGAAAAGACACAACAAACCGGGGGGGGGGATACAAAGGAGGGTTATACGGAGCAGGAATATCTCCTGGGGGAGCCAAATGAACCAAGAGGTGCACCGATACAGGCAAATCCAAGTCTCCCCTATATACACAGCACTGGATACAATGTAACAGCCTCCATCCTCTGCTGTGCAGGCAGATCCTCCTGGTTCAGGGTTACTCACCCTCTGCCCTATACACCTGATTTCTCTGTATCCACTGAGGTCCTACATGTCTCCCCTGATGCTGTGGCCCCTGTTCTCTCCTACCTGTGTCCCCAGACTCACTTGACGAGGTCCAGGAAGGAGTCGACCACCTCCTTGCTCTGCACGCCCCCCCCTCCTACCTGTGGCCCCTCACACCCCCTCCTCCTCTCCTACCTGTGGCCCCTCCGACCCTCCTACCTGTGGCCCCTCACACCCCCTCCTCCTCTCCTAACTGTGGCCCCTCACACCCCCTCCTCCTGGCCCCTCACACCCCCTCCTCCTACCTGTGGCCCCTCACACCCCCTCCTCCTACCTGTGGCCCCTCACACCCCCTCCTCCTACCTGTGGCCCCTCACACCCCCTCCTCCTACCTGTGGCCCCTCACACCCCCTCCTCCTCTCCTACCTGTGTCCCCTCACACCCCCTCTCCTACCTGTGGCCCCTCACACCCCCTCCTCCTACCTGTGGCCCCTCACACCCCCTCCTCCTCTCCTACCTGTGGCCCCTCACACCCCCTCCTCCTACCTGTGGCCCCTCACACCCCCTCCTCCTACCTGTGGCCCCTCACACCCCCTCCTCCTCTACCTGTGGCCCCTCACACCCCCTCCTCCTCTACCTGTGGCCCCTCACACCCCCTCCTCCTCTACCTGTGGCCCCTCACACCCCCTCCTCCTCTACCTGTGGCCCCTCACACCCCCTCCTCCTCTACCTGTGGCCCCTCACACCCCCTCCTCCTCTACCTGTGGCCCCTCACACCCCCTCTCCTACCTGTGGCCCCTCACACCCCCTCCTCCTCTACCTGTGGCCCCTCACACCCCCTCCTCCTACCTGTGGCCCCTCACACCCCCTCCTCCTCCTCTCCTACCTGTGGCCCTTCCTCCTCTCCTACCTGTGTCCCCTTCCCCCCTCCTACCTGTGGCCCCTCACTCCTCCTCCTCTCCTACCTGTGGCCCCTCACACCCCTCCTACCTGTGGCCCCTTCCCCCCTCCTACCTGTGGCCCCTTCCCCCCTCCTACCTGTGGCCCCTCACTCCTCCTCCTCTCCTACCTGTGGCCCCTCACTCCTCCTCCTCTCCTACCTGTGGCCCCTCACACCCCCTCCTCCTCTCCTACCTGTGGCCCCTCACACCCCCTCCTCCTCCTCTACCTGTGGCCCCTCACACCCCCTCCTCCTACCCGTGGCCCCTCACACCCCCTCCTCCTCTCCTACCTGTGGCCCCTCACACCTCCTCTCCTACCTGTGGCCCCTCACACCCCCTCTCCTACCTGTGGCCCCTCACTCCTCCTCCTCTCCTACCTGTGGCCCCTCACACCCCCTCCTCCTCTCCTACCTGTGGCCCCTCACTCCTCCTCCTCTCCTACCTGTGGCCCCTCACACCCCCTCCTCCTACCCGTGGCCCCTCACACCCCCTCCTCCTCTCCTACCTGTGGCCCCTCACACCTCCTCTCCTACCTGTGGCCCCTCACACCCCCTCTCCTACCTGTGGCCCCTCACACCCCCTCCTCCTCTCCTACCTGTGGCCCCTCACACCCCCTCTCCTACCTGTGGCCCCTCACACCCCCCTCCTCCTACCTGTGGCCCCTCACACCCCCTCCTCCTACCTGTGGCCCCTCACACCCCCTCCTCCTACCTGTGGCCCCTCACACCCCCTCCTCCTACCTGTGGCCCCTCCTCCCCTCCTACCTGTGGCCCCTCCTACCTGTGGCCCCTCACACCCCTCCTCCCCGTGTCCCCGGACTCACCTGACGAGGTCCAGGAAGGAGTCGACCACCTCCTTGCTCTGCACGCCGTCCCCCTGCCCGCTCTGGGCCTGAGCTCCGTCCCCGGGGCGGATGAGCAGCGCCAGGCAGACCCCGAGGCCGGAGGCGAGCAGTGTGGTGACCAGGAAGAAGAGCATGGCCCAGCCGCCGAGCTTGCCCAGTGCGGAGGGCTGCAGGGAGGCGGCGCCGGACACCAGGCTGCACACCACCAGCGGGAGGATGATCATCTTCAGCAGCCGCAGCAGCAGCTCCCCGGGGAACGAGAAGCGGTAGATCTGCGCGGCGTCCAGCTGCAGCGGCCGCACCGCCATCCCGAGCGCCGCGCCCAGCAGCACCCCGGCCACCGTCAGCAGCACCAGCGCGTTACCGCTCAGGAAGCGGCGGGTGCGGGCGCAGCACGAGGCGGACGGCTGCGGGGGCCGGTGCAGGCCGGGGGGCACCGGGGGCTCGGCGGCGTCTCCGTTACATTCCTTCATGGTGCCGGTACACGTGTCTGTCAGCAGGATATCCGCACGTGACCTCGCGCGCACGCCGCCGCTTCTCCTATGCGCTACCGGCTGATGAACCGCTTCCTTATATTACAGGGGGCGGGGCATGTCACTGGGAACACGTGGACATACGAAGGGGGTGTGTGCCGGCAGATTAGCATAACCACGCCCACATCCCCAAGAAAAGAAGGCTGGATTGTAGCGGCCACCAAGATGCTGACGTCACGTGTTACAGGATCACTCCGTCTTCTACTCCCCATTGACGTTCATGAACTGCTGGGACTTGTGGTTCCTCCACAGTTGGGATGTTACAGGCTTACACAACAGAAATGTTATAGCACAGAGTGGGTTCAGGGCTCATTTGCATAGCTCCACCCACACCCCTTGGAGGTGATAGGTAATGACCCCCACATCCAAGTACACTATTGATTGGGTACACAGCTCATCTGCATAGCTCCGCCCACAGCTCCCGTTACCTTTGGATTGGTGTGGGAATCAGGAGTTATTTTTAGCCGCCTGTTTCCCGGTGCGATTATTTATAGCGCAGGTGGCCGGCGATCAATCAATAATGGAGACCTTGTACCGAATGCAATAAAGAACAAATAGACAGAGATGGCGGAGGACACGGACCCCGGAGGATGGCGGCACTGATGGGGGATTCGTTTCTGATCGACGTAAATACAGAATGAGAATGTGAAAGTCCTAACATTGTGCAGAGACAGCAGTGTGCCCAAATAATACTGCCATATAGTGCGTACATAATACCACCACACAGTGTGCAAAGACTACCATTATACAGAACCCAAATAATACTGCCATATAGTGCGTACATAATACCATTATACAGAACCCAAATAATACTGCCATATAGTGCGTACATAATACCATTATACAGAACCCAAATAATACTGCCATATAGTGCGTACATAATACCATTATACAGAACCCAAATAATACTGCCATATAGTGCGTACATAATACCATTATACAGAACCCAAATAATACTGCCATATAGTGCGTAAATAATACCATCACACAGTGTGCAAAGACTACTATTATACAGAACCCAAATAATACTGCCATATAGTGCGTACATAATACCATTATACAGAACCCAAATAATACTGCCATATAGTGCGTAAATAATACCACCACACAGTGTGCAAAGACTACCATTATACAGAACCCAAATAATACTGCCATATAGTGCGTACATAATACCATTATACAGATCCCAAATAATACTGCCATATAGTGCGTACATAATACCATTATACAGAACCCAAATAATACTGCCATATAGTGCGTAAATAATACCACTACACAGTGTGCAAAGACTACCATTATACAGAACCCAAATAATACTGCCATATGGTGCGTACATAATACCACCACACTGTGCAAAGAGTACCATTATACAGAACCCAAATAATACTGCCATATAGTGCGTACATAATACCATTATACAGAACCCAAATAATACTGCCATATAGTGCGTAAATAATACCACCACACAGTGTGCAAAGACTACCATTATACGGAACCCAAATAATACTGCCATATAATTCCCAAAGTATACTACCATAAAGTGCCCAGATAATACCGCAACTCTGTGCAAAGAATACCATTATACAGCGCCCAAATAATACTGCCGTATAGTGCTTAAGTAATATGACCATAAGGTGCCTAAATAATACTGTCATAAAGCGCTCTTATAATACTACTATAGAGTGCTCAAGTAAAACTGACATACAGTGCCCAATAAAACCACAATTCAGTGCTATACTATATATAGTGCTTAAATAATACTGCCATATAGTGCCCAGAGATACCACCCTACACTACTTACATGATACTGCTAAAAAATGACTGCCATCCAGTGTCCAAAAAATACTGCTATATAGTGTTCAAATAATACTTTTATAATGTGGAGAATATTACTGCCATAAAGTGTGGAAATAGTACTGCCATGCAGTGCTCAAATAATACTGCTATGCAGTGCTAAAAAATAAGACTGCCATGTAGTGCAGTAAAATCTAGTCATACAGCTCTCAAATAATAAAGTGATATACTGTCCATAGAATAATGCCATGCAGGGCTTACATAATATTGTCATACACTGCTCAAACTGTATACAGTGCTTAAATAGTACTGCCATACAACACTTGCCGTTTACTGATCTCACACACTTCTAGGTGTACTGTTCCTTTAAGAGTTGTTTATGATGCTGGGGCAGCAGAGGTACAGAGTGCTCTGTGCTGTCTGGAGTCACATGGTGTGCTGCGGTATTATGGCTGCTCCGGACCCCCCTTCCCCCCGGGCTCATCTCCCAGACACCCGGTCGCTCCTTATAGAGCTGAGATCTGTAGCCTCCGGGGAGAAGTTCAGGGAGTCTCCCATAATAACCCAAGCAACTTTTATGAGGTGCCGCTCCCCGCCCGCTCCTGCAGAGGCGAACAGAGTGCGCCAGTCAGCGGGCACAGACACGGACTCCCTGGGTATAATATAGCACTGTCTGGTGGTGCCAGTCAGCGGGCACAGACACGGACTCCCTGGGTGTAATACAGCACTGTCTGGTGGTGCCAGTCAGCGGGCACAGACACGGACTCCCTGGGTGTAATATAGCACTGTCTGGTGGTGCCAGTCAGCGGGCACAGACACGGACTCCCTGGGTGTAATATAGCACTGTCTGGTGGTGTACCGGCCTGAGCACATGGTGTGGACACCCGGATGGGGTCACCAGCCTGTAACGCCCGCTCAGATTGGCTGGATTGTGCCCACGACTCACCAGATGCCATTCCTGCCCGTACAATATCCGTTCTCATGTCAGGAATGACGAGTAGGCGGGAGGCCGGGGGGGAACCGGTGTCCTCAAGATTATAATCACTGGGAAAACGTCTCCACTCAGAGCGAGGAAACATAATATCCTCCAGACTCCGAAACTCCGGAGCAACCGGGAACAGAACACCGCACCCTGCGCCACCTCCTGCCAAGTGCACCATAATAATCCCTTGTGTAATCTGCCCCAAGGGCCTGGCACTGCCCCTTCTACTGGGAAGTGTACTGTGTATACAGAGTACCCTGTATCCTCCACATGTGCACTCTCTTACCTCGCACCCCCAGATTGTGCACTCTTACCTCGCACCTACCCCACCTCTATCCTCCACATGTGCACTCTCTTACCTCGCACCCCCAGATTGTGCACTCTTACCTCGCACCTACCCCACCTCTATCCTCCACATGTGCACTCTCTTACCTCGCACCCCCCAGATTGTGCACTCTTACCTCGCACCTACCCCACCTCTATCCTCCACATGTGCACTCTCTTACCTCGCACCCCCCAGATTGTGCACTCTTACCTCGCACCTACCCCACCTCTATCCTCCACATGTGCACTCTCTTACCTCGCACCCCCCAGATTGTGCACTCTTACCTCGCATCTACCCCACCTCTATCCTCCACATGTGCACTCTCTTACCTCGCACCCCCCAGATTGTGCACTCTTACCTCGCACCTACCCCACCTCTATCCTCCACATGTGCACTCTCTTACCTCGCACCCCCCAGATTGTGCACTCTTACCTCGCATCTACCCCACCTCTATCCTCCACATGTGCACTCTCTTACCTCGCACCCCCCAGATTGTGCACTCTTACCTCGCACCTACCCCACCTCTATCCTCCACATGTGCACTCTCTTACCTCGCACCCCCCAGATTGTGCACTCTTACCTCGCATCTACCCCACCTCTATCCTCCACATGTGCACTCTCTTACCTCGCACCCCCCAGATTGTGCACTCTTACCTCGCACCTACCCCACCTCTATCCTCCACATGTGCACTCTCTTACCTCGCACCCCCCAGATTGTGCACTCTTACCTCGCACCTACCCCACCTCTATCCTCCACATGTGCACTCTCTTACCTCGCACCCCCCAGATTGTGCACTCTTACCTCGCATCTACCCCACCTCTATCCTCCACATGTGCACTCTCTTACCTCGCACCCCCCAGATTGTGCACTCTTACCTCGCACCTACCCCACCTCTATCCTCCACATGTGCACTCTCTTACCTCGCACCCCCCAGATTGTGCACTCTTACCTCGCATCTACCCCACCTCTATCCTCCACATGTGCACTCTCTTACCTCGCACCCCCCAGATTGTGCACTCTTACCTCGCACCTACCCCACCTCTATCCTCCACATGTGCACTCTCTTACCTCGCACCCCCCAGATTGTGCACTCTTACCTCGCATCTACCCCACCTCTATCCTCCACATGTGCACTCTCTTACCTCGCACCCCCCAGATTGTGCACTCTTACCTCGCACCTACCCCACCTCTATCCTCCACATGTGCACTCTCTTACCTCGCACCCCCCAGATTGTGCACTCTTACCTCGCACCTACCCCACCTCTATCCTCCACATGTGCACTCTCTTACCTCGCACCCTCCCAACATCTCCCCTCCAGATTGTGCACTGTCTTATCCCGCACCCTTCCCGCCTCTACCACCCATTGTGCACTCTCTTACCTCGCACCCTTATCATGTGTACCCTCCACACTGAGCACCCTCCTCACCTCTACAGTCGGCATTGTGCACCTTCCCACCCTGCACCCACTTTACCTTGCACTGTCCTCACCTCCTACCTCCTGATCCTGCACCTTCTTCACCAGTAGCCTTCTCTCTGTGTTCCCTCTCACCCAATCCTCACCTGCACCTTTCTTAGGGTACTATTCCACCAACAGATCTGACGACAGATTATCTGCCAAAGATTTGAAGCCAAACCCAGGAGTGGATTTAAAAAGAGGAGAAATCCAGTCTTCCCTCTATGACCTGTTCTCTGTTTATAGTCTGTTCCTGGGTTTGGCTTCAAATCTTTGGCAGATAATCTTTGGTCAGATCTGTTGGTGTAATAGTACCCTTACTGTGCACTTCTCTCCCACCTACCACTATGTCACCTGGCACCCTTTTCACCCCCCTCTTCTGGCACTCCTCATCCTACCCACTTTTCCCTCCTCACCATCTTGCTCTTCTCCCTGCACCCTCCTCACCACCTTGCTCTTCTCCCTGCATCCTCCTCACCATCTTGCTCTTCTCCCTGCACCCTTCTCACCATCTAGCTCTTCTCCCTGCACCCTCCTCACCATTTTGCTCTTCTCCCTGAACCCTCCTCACCATCTTGCTCTTCTCCCTGAACCCTCCTCACCATCTTGCTCTTCTCCCTGCACCCTCCTCACCATCTAGCTCTTCTCCCTGCACCCTCCTCACCATCTTGCTCTTCTCCCTGCACCCTCCTCACCATCTTGCTCTTCTCCCTGCACCCTCCTCACCCTCCTCTCCTGGCACTCACTCTCCTCACCCCCTGATCCTTATCGTGTCATGTGTCGCCCAATCTCCAATTTCCTGCATCTCGTCCTTGTTTAACCCCATAGGCTAAATGAGTGTTGTGTGTGATGTGCGGGGAGCTGATGATGGTGCTTTCCTGTGGTGCAGTAAGGTGGAGCGGGTGATTGGGGGTCATGTAGGGCGCAGACCCCAGTGATAATGCTGCTGTGAGGATAGGGTCACATAGAAGACCCCGCAGCCGCCGCCCTCTGCTCCGTGTACAGCCCAGGGCCCGATAACACTTTAGCAGCAGGTAAAGCTTAGATCACGTGTCACGTACATGTGCCCGCTCCAGGTGGGATGGAATGATGCCAGGCAGGTGCTGCTTCTGTGTGCCCTCCTCCTCAATGGCGCTGTGTCTAGTAATGTCGTAGTCCTAAGGCAGTGATGTCATAGTCTGGATGTGGTGATGTCATAGTCCTGAGGCGGTGATGTCATAGTCCTGGTGCGGTGATGTCATAGCCCTGCGGCAGTGATGTCATAGTCCGGATACAGTGATGTCATAGTCCTGAAGCAGTGATGTCAAAGTCCTGCGGCAGTGATGTCATAGTCCGGGTGCAGTGATGTCATAGTCTAGATGCGGTGATGTAATATTCCTGCGGCAGTGATGTCATAGTCCTGCGGCAGTGATGTCATAGTCCGGGCGCGGTGATGTCATAATCCTGCGGCAGTGATGTCATAGTCCGGGTGTTGTGATGTCATAGTCTAGATGCGGTGATGTAATTGTCCAGAAAATCCTTCATTATAGACACTTTGACAGTAAGAAAGGAGAGGAGTACCCCACCCTGGTTACGGGGGGCAAATGATGTGACTTCTACCTGCTCTCCACACTGTACGGTGCCCCCTGCTGACATTACACCCTCATTATAACTAGTGTGACGGGTTACAGACCCGATCCTGAGAATCCAGCAGATTCCCATTTCACCAGTCGGTCCTGACATTCCAGTTATGGATCTTGTCACCTGCTGTCAGGTGGCCCCGTAACCATGGAGACTGTTAAAGCCCAGGCATAAGGAAAGGGGTTATCTAGGATTATAGAAAAAACATAGCCGCTTTGTTACAGAAACAGCGCCACCCCCATGCTCAGGTTGTGTGCAGTACTGCAGCTCAGTCAGTATCACTGCAGTAAATGGATCAGAGATATTATAGCACACACAACCTGAGGACGGGGATGAGGAGGATGATGAGAATGACAGTGAGGATAGGAGTGGGATGATGAGGGTGATGGCTGTAGATGATGATGATGAGAACCGGGGTCCTTTGTTGTCATTTTTCACTCTTATTCCTCACTTGTGGTTTCCATGGTTACACACAGCAGCCCCTGGATATCATAAGAAGACGTGATGGTCTCCATGGAAACCTCGTCTTTATTTCAGGCCTGTGATCGATAGTCCCCGAGTATCATGTGACTCTCCATGACCGAATGTAACACGTGTCCTGCTAAAAAGTATTAACCCCCCCCCCCCCCCCTCCTAGGCAGTGGAATGATCCCCCAATATATCTGATGCCGGAATATATATATATATATATATATATATATATATATATATATACGAATAGATTGAGAGGACCTTTATCATGGAATCCCAGTTTTTCCTTCTGCCCTATTGCCCCCCGTGTATAACATCCAGCCCCGACCAGTGCAGTCGTCCTTACAGATAGTGATAGAGCAGTATGTTACTTCTACATTATATGGCGGTACTGTATGTGGTCTATATACGGCACCATTGTCTGGACACTATAATACATTCAGCAATGTATGGCGGGGTCATCTCTATGTTGTATGACTGTGCTCCATATGGGTGGAGGGGACAAGCAGCAGATACCACACTGGGCACCATCCACCATAAGGGTATGTTCACACTAAGACTATCTGAAATGTTCAGCTCGCAGACTATTGTCCAGGCTGGATACAACTGTAACAAACCCTCAGCACAGGCAATGATTCAGCCCCCTGGAATCTGCCCCTTCCTTCTAGAGGATTTATTATTTCCAGCCAGAGATGTCATAGAGTAAAACTTCCCGGATCCTTGGCCAACATGAGAATGTGCCGACCACACGTGACCCCGAGAATCAGCGCCAGATGTGCACCGCCTCCCTCGCCAACCAATCACCGGGCCCGGTCACAGCTGGAAACTCCGCGTAACATCTGTCTGCATGAGTGATCATTCACCGACCAGGTAACAGATTAACATCCAGTACATATCGTACCGGATAAAAACAGCGCAGCACGTGACACGACGGCGGGGGGATATATATACTGTAACCCTATGCTATGTATACTGTGACCTTACGTTGTGTATACTGTGACCTAACACTATGTATACTGTGACCTTTCGCTGTGTATACTGTGACCTTACGCTGTGTATACTGTGACCTTACGCTGTGTATACTGTGACCTTACATTGTGTATACTATGACCTTACGCTGTGTATACTGTGACCTTTCTCTGTGTATACTGTGACCTTACACTGTGTATACTGTGACCTTTCTCTGTGTATACTGTGACCTTACATTGTGTATACTATGACCTTACGCTGTGTATACTGTGACCTTACACTTTGTATACTGTGACCTTACGCTGTGTATACTATGACCTTACACTATGTATACTATGACCTTACGCTGTGTATACCAGAATCTTACATTGTGTATACTATGACCTTATGCTGTGTATACAAGGATCTCACACTGTGTATTTTATGACCTTACGCTATGTATACCAGAACCTTACACTGTGTATACTGGAATCTTACGCTGTGTATACTGTGACCTTACACTATGTATACTATGACCTTACACTATGTATACCAGGATTTTATGATGTGTATACTGAGACATTACACTATGTATACTGGAATCTTACACTGTGTATACAAGGATCTCACACTGTGTATACTATGACCTTACGCTGTGTATACCAGGACCTTACATTGTGTATACCGGAATCTTACACTATGTATACCAGGATCTTATAAAGTGTATAGTGAGACTTTACGCTATGTATACTGGAATCTTATGCTGTGTATACTGGGACCTTACGCAATGTATACTGGAATCTTACACTGTGTATACAAGGATCTCACACTGTGTATACTGTGACCTTACGTTGTGTATACTATGACCTTACGCTGTGTATACCAGGAGCTTACATTGTGTATACCGGAATCTTACGCTATGTATACCAGGATCTTATAAAGTGTATAGTGAGACTTTACGCTATGTATACCAGAATCTTACACTGTGTATACTGGGACCTTACGCTGTGTCCACACAAGTCTATATTGGTCACATTCTCCATCCTCGTGTCCTCGGCCGCTCACATGACATAAATCACCTTCACAGAGAGTACGGCGAGGGGACAGGGAGCGGCCTGGAAATGAGGAACATTCACAAAATGCCCTTCAAGGAATCAGCAGTAAAGCCGCCACTCATGGAGGCAGCGCTGGAGTAGCAGAACGTGTAGTCGCTCCCCCACCCGACAGTCATTAGCCACTCCAGCTTCTTGTCCCTGTTTATAAAGTATCCAAAGCCAGGAATAGTTCATGTGCTGCAGGAGGAAAACCTCGTGAGATGTTACATCATGTCTTATACTCTAGTTACATCCAGAGCTGCACTCATTATTCTACTGTTACACCATGTCTTACACTCCAGAGCTGCACTCACAATTCTGCTGTTGCATCACATCTTATACCCCTAGCCTCATCCAGAGCTGCACTCCCTATTCTGCTGTTGCATCACGTCTTATACTTCCATTCACCTCCAGAGCTGTAATCACTATTCTGCTGTTGCATGATGTATTATATGCCCAGTCACCTCCAGAGTGACTAGCAATATTTTTAAGGCAGCTTTGAAAGTGAAGAGTGAACATAAACATAAAAATGTGAAAAGAGCTCTGGAGGTAACGAGAGTAGAATAGATGATGTGATGTAACAGCAGAATTGTGATTACAGCTCTGGAAGTGACTGGAGAATAAGACTTGATGTAACAGCAGAATTCTAAGCCGTGATGGGCGCTCCCTGTATATGCCTCATACATTCCCCGGTCTGTGACTGCCGGGATCCGGTTCCTCATACTCTTCATATGGTTATTGCTCCTGGGCGGGGAACCTGAGGACAAGATAGAAGCTGCAGGAATAAGATTTCTATCTCCCACGTGAGGAGATGTGGTCGTCCATCAGAAGAACATCAGCCAAATCCAGTGATGGAGGAGTCTCTCCTGACAGCAGCTGGAGCTCATCATAGCCCATCCTGCTGGTATTATAGAGCCAGGCTGCTGCCAGAGGGGGCGCTAGAGGAATAAAGAAGGCTGCAGGGGACAGAGGAGGTCTGGAGGGGACAGAGGAGTCTGCAGGAGGACAGAGAGGCCTAGAGAAGACAGAGGAGTCTGCAGGAGGACAGAGAGGCCTAGAGGAGGACAGAGGAGTCTGCAGGAGGACAGAAAGGCCTAGAGGAGGACAGAGGAGTCTGCAGGAGGACAGAGAGGCCTAGAGGAGGACCGAGGAGTCTGCTGGAGGAGACAGAGGAGTCTGCAGGAGGACAGAGAGGCCTAGAGGAGGACAGAGGAGTCTGCAGGAGGACAGAGAGGTCTAGAGGAGGACAGAGGAGTCTGCAGAGGACAGAGAGGCCTAGAGGAGGAAAGAGGAGTCTGCAGGAGGACAGAGAGGCCTAGAGGAGGACAGAGGAGTCTGCAGGAGGATAAAGAGGCCTAGAGGAGGACAGAGAGGCCTAGAGGAGGACAGAGAGGTGTAGAGGAGGACAGAGAGGCCTAGAGGAGGACAGAGAGGCCTAGAGGAGGAAGATGAATCTGGAGGGGACAGAGAGAGGTCCAGAGAGGGATAAAGGAGTCTGGAAAACAGGAAGCTAAAAGAGGACAGAGGGGTCTGGAGAGGGATAACAGAGTCTGGAATAGAAAGAGGAAGCTACAGGAAGGCAGAGGGGTCTGGGGGAGACAGATGTCTGGTTCTCTTTTCCCTACTGAGAACACATGGATGCCAAGATTAGTGTAATTGGGGTCAGTATGGTGAGGGGTAGTTTAAGGAGGGGTCAGTGTAGTGAGGGGTAAGTATACTGGGGATCAGTGTAGTGAGGGGTAAGTATACTGGGGATCAGTGTAGTGGAGCGTCAGTATACTGGGGATCAGTGTAGTGGAGGGTCAGTGTAGAGGGGATTAGTGAAGTTGGGGGTCAGCATAGTGGGGGGGGGGTCAGTATAGTGGGGATCAACATAGTGGGGGGGTCAGTATAGTGGGGATCAGTGTAGTGGAGGGTCAGTGTAGTGGGGATTAGTGAAGTTGGGGGTCAGCATAGTGGGGGGGGGGTCAGTATAGTGGGGATCAACATAGTGGGGGGGTCAGTATAGTGGGGATCAGTGTAGTGGAGGGTCAGTATAGTTGGGGTCAGTGTAGTGGGGAGTCAGTATACCAGGGATGAGTGTAGTGATCAGTGTACTGTGAGGGATAGTGTAGTGTGTGTGTGTGGGGGGGGGGGGGGTCAGCATATTGTGGGACCAGTATAGTGGTGGTGGGGGGCAGTGTACTGGGGATAACACATCTCTGATGTTGGCATCATGACATCAGCGCGATGTTCCTCTGTCATGTGACACATGTGACCCATGACCACATGACTCCAGGGGCTTCTCATTATAGTCAGGGTCTGTTTCACACTGAAAGTATTTAACTCTTTGCAGTCCGTGGCGTTTCCAGAGTTCAGCTGATTGGCTGGAGCCGCATGGTGACACTGACCGTCATGATGTCCCCAAGCTGATGATGATGAGGCCCCCGCTACACGTACATGAGGGGTCACTGAGAGGGTCACACAAGATATCACCCAGCTTTCCTAGGAACCAGAGATTTATACATAATACTAAGGACAGTCACCACCCCACGCATAGAAGACGCCTCAGGTGCTGAAAACTACAGGAGACCCATAATAACCAGGATTATATGTATACGTGACTCCCGGAGCTGCGCTCCACATCGGGATCAGGCCTGGGATACATCGTTCTGTGTACTGCAGGTCCTGGCAGGAACGATGCGACAGCCGCACCCTGACCCAGAGCATCAACTAAATCTCCTATTAACCTAATGACGAAGGCGAATTCCTGATCATCTGAAGTGTATAATATTCTTCCTGGAGGGATCATCGTCGTAATAATCTGCACAATATAAGAGATCAGAGGTGCCGCCCCTGTCTGTGCCATCCATCGCATTCTCCACTAATCCCAGAGGATGATGGGAGATTCAGTTCTGTCAATCACATCAAGTCCATCACTCATCGGCTCCGGGGATGTAAATCCTAAAAGGCGGCGCTGCTATGAATCCCATTCAGATCTTTCCACCTGCAGGAATACGATGTCCAGACGTGAGGTCGCTGTGGGGTCGCCATCCGGGGAACGTTCTGCCATGTGGACTGAGGGAACACTTTAGTAGCTTTTCTGACATCCGCAAGTCCTCCGCTCATCGCTCTACATACTTTCCTGGAGCCCTTCCTGTGTGGTGATGATGAGGAGATTCCTCATGGAGCAGCCATGGAGATGTTTGCGGCCTCCGGAGAGTTTCTTAATGGAAGTTTTCAGTTTAATTCTGTAGAAATCTGGTACAAAAATGGTGGCTGCTCCTCCTCCATCACAGCTATACAGGGCGGCCTCCACCATCACAGCTATACAGGGCGGCCTCCACCATCACAGCTATACAGGGCGGCCTCCACCATCACAGCTATACAGGGCGGCCTCCACCAGTCTCCCCCATCACAGCTGTACAGAGCGGCCTCCTCCATCACAGCTATACAGGGCGGCCTCCAACATCACAGCTGTACAGAGCGGCCTCCACCATCACAGCTATACAGAGCGGCCTCCACCAGTCTCCACCATCACAGCTGTACAGAGCGGCCTCCACCATCACAGCTGTACAGAGCGGCCTCCATCAGTCTCCACCATCAGCTGTACAGAGCGGCCTCTACCGGCATTCACCATCACAGCTGTACAGGGCAGCCTCCACCGGCATTCACCATAACAGCTGTACAGGGCAGCCTCCACCGGCATTCACCATAACAGCTGTACAGGGCAGCCTCCACCGGCATTCACCATCACAGCTGTACAGGGCAGCCTCCACCATCACAGCTGTACAGAGCGGCCTCTACCGGCATTCACCATCACAGCTGTACAGGGCAGCCTCCACCGGCATTCACCATCACAGCTGTACAGGGCAGCCTCCACCGGCATTCACCATCACAGCTGTACAGGGCAGCCTCCACCATCACAGCTGTACAGGGCAGCCTCTACCGGCATTCACCATCACAGCTGTACAGGGCAGCCTCCACCGGCATTCACCATCACAGCTGTACAGGGCAGCCTCCACCGGCATTCACCATCACAGCTGTACAGGGCAGCCTCCACCAGTCTCCACCATCACAGCTGTATGGGACGGCCTCCAATAGGACATGTATGACTGGTGTAGGAATGCAGAGATAATACTGAATTACCCGGAAAGGTCACATGATCTTATTTGAGCAGAACTGACAGAACAGGATGTGACAATAGGAACAGTGGTAGTTATTATTATCAGCATTAAAGGAAACCTGTGACTGCGGAGCCTCCACTGCCCTCACCTGTGGAAACCCCCACCGGCCATAACCCCGTTATATAAGCTGTGACGTATGTGCAGTGTTTACAGTGTCTGTATATGGTGTGTTGTATAATGTGTGCAGTGTATAGTATATGTATACTGTGTGTTGTATAATGTGTGCTGTGTATAGTGTATGTATATAGTGTGTTGTAAAATATTTGCGGTGTGTGCTGTGTATAGTATATGTTGTGTTGTCTATTTTGTTTAGTATATGTATACGGTGTGTTGTATAATGTGTGCTGTGTATTTGGTTTAGTAGAGTGGTACCTCGGTTTAAGAGTAACTTGGATTGAAAGCGTTTTGCAAGAAGAGCTCACAGTTTTTCAAAATTGTAACTTGGTGTAAGAGCTTCCCATACTGGGTGGGAGGGGGAGTGGGGGAGGGGCATGGTCTGTATAGCTGGGTCTACAGCACAGTACTCCGACCCAGGAAGTCTCACTCACCTTCCAAATCATAGCAGATCTACTTCAGGCTGGGGCTTACATCAGGGGACAGGACTGTGGTGGGTAATCTCTCCATAGCTGTAACCCCTCTCCCCGGACAGAGAGTGCTGTATTTATGTGCCCACATATGTCCTGCTCATTCCTTCATGCTCCCTGCAGTCTCTGTCAGCCCTTGTGCTATACACACTTCTGCTATAATGTGCCTGCACTTACACTCAGCTATACACATTGCTGCTATAATGTGTCTGCACTTACACTTAGCCATCTACACTGCTGTATAGAAAAGTTTCTGTCACTGTCCTCCTGCACAGCTCTGTGATTCTCACTTCCTGATTGGTCCATGCTGAACACACATCCCTTTCCCATTGCTGTCATGTGACCACACAGACCTCTGACAGCAGCCCTGCTTCTCTATACTAGCCTGTTGTACTAGGCTACTGCATTATGGGGATCTGCAGCTCCATCCTGTATCTACAAACTGCTGCTGTGTTATAAGGGTTATGCAGTTACTATACATTATACACCACATGCTGACTGCTATACTGTACAGTAACTTATATATCACATATCCAGCTGCTGTGTTATCAGGGTTATGCAGTTACTATACATTATACCCCACATGCTGACTGCTATACTGTACAGTAACTTATATATCACATATCCAGCTGCTGTGTTATCAGGGTTATACAGTTACTATACATTATATACCACATGTTGCTATACTGTACAGTAACTTATATATCACATATCCAGCTGCTGCTGTGTTATCAGGGTTATACAGTTACTATACATTATACCCCACATGCTGATTGTTATACTGTACAGTAACTTATATATCACATATCCAGCTGCTGTGTTATCAGGGTTATACAGTTACTATACATTATATACCACATGCTGCTATACTGTACAGTAACTTACATATCACATATCCAGCTGCTGCTGTGTTATCAGGGTTATACAGTTACTATACATTATATACCACATGCTGCTATACTGTACAGTAACTTATATATCACATATCCAGCTGCTGTGTTATCAGGGTTATACAGTTACTATACATTATACACCATATGCTGATATACTGTACAGTAACTTATATATCACATATCCAGCTGCTGTGTTATCAGGGTTATACAGTTACTATACATTATATACCACATGCTGCTATACTGTACAGTAACTTATATATCACATATCCAGCTGCTGCTGTGTTATCAGGGTTATACAGTTACTATACATTATACACCACATGCTGCTATACTGTACAGTAACTTATATATCACATATCCAGCTGCTGTGTTATCAGGGTTATACAGTTACTATACATTATATACCACATGCCGATTGCTATACTGTACAGTAACTTATATATCACATATCCAGCTGCTGCTGTGTTAACTGGGTTATACAGTTACTATACATTATACACCAACATGCTGATTGCTATACTGTACAGTAACTTATATATCACATATCCAGCTGCTGCTGTGTTAACTGGGTTATACAGTTACTATACATTATACCCAACATGCTGATTGCTATACTGTACAGTAACTTATATATCACATATCCAGCTGCTGCTGTGTTATCAGGGTTATACAGTTACTATACATTATATACCACATGCTGCTATACTGTACAGTAACTTATATATCACATATCCAGCTGCTGTGTTATCAGGGTTATACAGATACTATACATTATACACCACATGCTGCTATACTGTACAGTAACTTATATATCACATATCCAGCTGCTGTGTTATCAGGGTTATACAGTTACTATACATTATACACCACATGCTGCTATACTGTACAGTAACTTATATATCACATATCCAGCTGCTGTGTTATCAGGGTTATACAGTTACTATACATTATACACCACATGCTGATTGCTATACTGTACAGTAACTTATATATCGCAGATTCTGCTATTTCTCATTGTTTTATTTTACATGTTATTCAGAATATAAAATCATTATTTTTAGGGAGTGGAACCAATTGTCTGCATTTCAGTGATTTCTTATGGGAAAATTTGCTTTGGTGTAAGAGTGGATTTGGATTACAAGCATGGCCCCGGAACGGATTATGCTCGGAATCCAAGGCACCACTGTATGTGTATATAGTGTGTTGTATAATGTGTGCTGTGTATTTGGTGCAGTGTGTATTTGGTTTGGTATATGTATATGGGGTGTTGTATAATGTGTGCTGTGTACACTGCATATCCAGGAACTTTTCTTGTGGGATGTCAGTGAATCAAGACAGCCACCCTTCTGCTCCCTCAGTTACTGTACACACCGCACACACACACACACACCCCGTGACTGTCTGTACACACCACACACACACACACACCACACAAACACACCACACCTTGACTGTACACACCACACAAACACACACACACACACCGTGACTGTACACACCACACACACACACCGCACACACACAGTTCCTGTACACACCGCACACACACAGTGACTGTACAAACTGCACACTCAATATGATTATGACTCTTTGCTTTTGGTAAGCGAGTGTAATTTTGGTGTTTATAGACTATGTATGATGATGGGCACTGATGCTGAGCACTGTATATGATGGTGGGATCCATGTATGATGGTGGGATCCATGTATGATGGTGGGCACCGTGAATGATGGTGCGATCCGTGTTTGATGGTGGGATCCATGTATCATGGTGGGCACAGTGTATGATGGTGGGATCCATGTATCATGGTGGGCACCGTGTATGATGGTGGGATCCATGTATCATGGTGGGCACTGTGTATGATGGTGGGATCCATGTATCATGGTGGGCACCGTGTATGATGGTGGGATCCATGTATCATGGTGGGCACCGTTTATGATGGTGGGATCCATGTATGATGGTGGGCACCGTGTATGATGGTGGGATCCGTGTTTGATGGTGGAATCCATGTATCATGGTGGGCACCGTGTATGATGGTGGGCACCGTGTATGATGGTGGGATCCATGTATGATGGTGGGCACCGTGTATGATGCTGAGCACTGTATATTATGTTGTTAAACACTGTGTATAATGGCGGGCACCGCATAGGACAGTGGGCACCGGGCATTATGTGGCATCTGTCACAGCGACATGACACCTCTGGGGGACACTGCACCACCCAGCATCTCCCATCACTGTGACACCGGGGCAGATTGTTACCCGCCGCCCGTGTCAGGGTCCGATCACATGTCCTTGTCTTATAACATATTAGTAATACAATGTAAACACACAATCACACACAGCTCCTGCGGGCACCAGGATACACACACAGGATATTTGTATAGCGTACACTGATCACTACATATGGAGGCGTCCGATGATGAGGAAGTCACCGTCACCCCCTCCCGGCTGCTCAATCTGATGCAACTAACGGCGTGACTTACAGGAGCCGCGTCCTGGTGCTGAGGAGGAGGAGGAGGAGGCGCTGCTGATCTGATGATGGATAATCTGCTGCTTTAATCCTGCCTGAGTGACAGGCGCTGATCACAGGGGGGGAGGGGCGGACGTGTCATCTGGTCACATCACTCTGAACGCCACTGCCCCAATGCATCAATACCCTGAGGAGGAGGATGGGGGGAGGGAGCCCTGCAGGTGCCCAGCATTCTGCCCACAGACCCATGTGCCGGAGGGGGCAGATTCCTCTTACACAAATTAGTTTCAGTCTCGATCAAATCCCAAAAGTAAGAATTAACCCTTCACCTGCTGCTTGTCACGAAACTGGTGCTGAAACTGTTAAAAATGAACAGCTGTCAGCCTTATTGTGGACGTACAAAGTGACGGTCAGCGTGATTGTGGACGTACAAAGTGACGGTCAGCGTGATTGTGGACGTACAAAGTGACGGTCAGCCTGATTGTGGACGTACAAAGTGACGGTCAGCCTGATTGTGGACGTACAAAGTGACGGTCAGCCTGATTGTGGACGTACAAAGTGACGGTCAGCCTTATTGTGGACGTACAAAGGGACGGTCAGCCTTATTGTGGACGTACAAAGTGACGGTCAGCCTGATTGTGGACGTACAAAGTGACGGTCTGCCTGATTGTGGACGTACAAAGTGACGGTCAGCCTGATTGTGGACGTACAAAGTGACGGTCAGCCTGATTGTGGACGTACAAAGTGACGGTCAGCCTTATTGTGGACGTACAAAGGGACGGTCAGCCTTATTGTGGACGTACAAAGTGACGGTCAGCCTGATTGTGGACGTACAAAGTGACGGTCAGCGGGATTGTGGACGTACAAAGTGACGGTCTGCCTGATTGTGGACGTACAAAGTGACGGTCAGCCTGATTGTGGACGTACAAAGTGACGGTCAGCCTGATTGTGGACGTACAAAGTGACGGTCTGCCTGATTGTGGACGTACAAAGTGACGGTCAGCGGGATTGTGGACGTACAAAGTGACGGTCAGCCTGATTGTGGACGTACAAAGTGACGGTCAGCCTGATTGTGGACGTACAAAGTGACGGTCAGCCTGATTGTGGACGTACAAAGTGACGGTCAGCCTGATTGTGGACGTACAAAGTGACGGTCAGCATTATTGTGGAAGGACAAAGTGACGGTCAGCCTGATTGTGGACGTACAAAGTGACGGTCAGCCTTATTGTGGACGTACAAAGTGACGGTCAGCGGGATTGTGGACGTACAAAGTGACGGTCAGTCTGATTGTGGACGTACAAAGTGACGGTCAGCCTGATTGTGGACGTACAAAGTGACGGTCAGCCTTATTGTGGACGTACAAAGTGACGGTCTGCCTGATTGTGAACGTACAAAGTGACGGTCAGCATTATTGTGGACGTACAAAGTGACGGTCAGCATTATTGTGGACGTACAAAGTGACGGTCAGCCTGATTGTGGACGTACAAAGTGACGGTCAGCCTGATTGTGGACGTACAAAGTGACGGTCAGCATTATTGTGGACGTACAAATTGACGGTCAGCCTGATTGTGAACGTACAAAGTGACGGTCAGCGTGATTGTTGAAATAAAATCCAGTCAGCATGATTGTAGATATAAATGTCACTGGTCAGTGTGACTGTGGATCTACAGTAAAACAAAGCGTACATTGTTATGTTAGTATAAACATTGCTAATCTCCAAGTTTTTAAAGACAGAGAAGAAGATGTCGAGTCACCGTGACATCACAACCTGAGGAAAACTGATGAGTCACCGACCAACACTGCTGCTCAAGGTGGACGAGAGCCCCGCACCATTATATTACATATCACATAGTAGTTATATTCCTGTATATAGGGGCAGTATTATAGTAGTTATATTCCTGTATATAGCAGCAGTATTATAGTAGTTATATTCCTGTATATAGGAGCAGTATTATAGTAGTTATATTCCTGTATATAGGAGCAGTATTATAGTAGTATATCCCTGTATATAGGAGCAGTATTATAGTAGTTATATTCTTGTATATAGGGGGCAGTATTATAGTAGTTATATTCCTGTATATAGGAGGCAGTATTATAGTAGTTATATTCCTGTATATAGGAACAGTATTATAGTAGTTATATTCTTGTATATAGGAGCAGTATTATAGTAGTATATTCCTGTATATAGGAGCAGTATTATAGTAGTTATATTCCTGTATATAGGAGCAGTATTATAGTAGTTATATCCCTGTATATAGGAGCAGTATTATAGTAGTTATATTCCTGTATATAGAAGCAGTATTATAGTAGTTATATTCCTGTATATAGGGAGCAGTATTATAGTAGTATATCCCTGTATATAGGGGGAGTATTATAGTAGTATATTCCTGTATATAGGAGGCAGTATTATAGTAGTTATATTCCTGTATATAGGAGCAGTATTATAGTAGTTATATTCCTGTATATAGGAGCAGTATTATAGTAATTATATTCCTGTATATAGGAGCAGTATTATAGTAGTTATATTCCTGTATATAGGAGCAGTATTATAGTAGTTATATTCCTGTATATAGAAGCAGTATTATAGTAGTTATATCCCTGTATATAGGAGCAGTATTATAGTAGTTATATTCTTGTATATAGGAGCAGTATTATAGTAGTTATATCCCTGTATATAGGAGCAGTATTATAGTAGTTATATCCCTGTATATAGGAGCAGTATTATAGTAGTTATATCCCTGTATATAGGGGCAGTATTATAGTAGTTATATTCCTGTATATAGGGGGCAGTATTATAGTAGTTATATTCTTGTATATAGGAGCAGTATTATAGTAGTTATATCCCTGTATATAGGAGCAGTATTATAGTAGTTATATTCCTGTATATAGGAGCAGAATTATAGTATATTCTTGTATATAGGGAGCAGTATTATAGTAGGTATATTCTTGTATATAGGGGCAGTATTATAGTAGTTATATTCCTGTATATAGGAGGAGAATTATAGTATATTCTTGTATATAGGGAGCAGTATTATAGTAGTTATATTCTTGTATATAGGGAGCAGTATTATAGTAGTTATATCCCTGTATATAGGAGCAGAATTATAGTAGTTATATTCTTGTATATAGGGAGCAGTATTATAGTAGGTATATTCTTGTATATAGGGGCAGTATTATAGTAGTTATATCCCTGTATATAGGAGCAGTATTATAGTAGTTATATTCCTGTATATAGGGGCAGTATTATAGTAGTTATATTCCTGTATATAGGGAGCAGTATTATAGTAGTTATATTCCTGTATATAGGAGCAGTATTATAGTAGTTATATTCCTGTATATAGGAGCAGAATTATAGTAGTTATATTCCTGTATATAGGGGCAGTATAATAGTAGTTATATTCTTGTATATAGGGAGCAGTATTATAGTAGTTATATTCCTGTATATAGGAGCAGTATTATAGTAGTTATATTCCTGTATATAGGAGCAGTATTATAGTACTTATATTCCTGTATATAGGAGCAGTATTATAGTAGTTATATCCCTGTATATAGGAGCAGTATTATAGTAGTTATGACACGAACTGGAGAGAATGGAACCGCTGCACATCCCATCTATGACTGATACTAATGCCGCTAGGCCTATATTAAAAATCAACACCAGAGTGTCTGTATATGAATTGATCAAGCCATATTGCCCCGTGTACCACCGTGCAGGTCCTCTGGTCCACACGGGTCCCTACGCTAACGCCACACCATGTCGGTCAGCGACCACCAACCTCGCAAAGCGTGCACACGCAGGGAAGGGAGGCCATGGAACGGCCCTGCAACCCCAATGTCACAGGACCAGACCCAAAAAGCCCCACCAAAACCCAGCCAGCACCACCGGCGGGGAAGGCTGCCCCCAAACGACACCAGTATGGATATGGTATTACACTTACCATTGCTGCTCTCACAGAATGGGAAAGACATAAGGTCCAGACATGTGAGCACAGGCATATCCTGCTAATTTTGGTCATGTGGGTCTTATAAAGGAGTGCTAGCTGTTCAGAGAGGGAGGACCCGTGTGGACCAGAGGACCTGCGCGGTGGTACACGGGGCAATATGGCTTGATCAATTCATATACAGACACTCTGGTGTTGATTTTTAATATAGGCCTAGCGGCATTAGTATCAGCCATAGATGGGATGTGCAGCCGTTCCACTCTCTCCAGTTCGTATAATAGTAGTTATATTCCTGTATATAGGAGCAGTATTATAGTAGTTATATTCCTGTATATACGGGGCAGTATTATAGTAGTTATATTCCTGTATATAGGAGCAGTATTATAGTAGTTATATTCTTGTATATAGGGGGCAGTATTATAGTAGTTATATTCTTGTATATAGGAGCAGTATAATAGTAGTTATATTCCTGTATATAGGAGCAGTATTATAGTAGTTATATTCCTGTATATAGGGGCAGTATAATAGTAGTTATATTCCTGTATATAGGAGCAGAATTATAGTAGTTATATTCCTGTATATAGGGGCAGTATAATAGTAGTTATATTCTTGTATATAGGAGCAGTATTATAGTAGTTATATTCTTGTATATAGGGGGCAGTATTATAGTAGTTATATTCCTGTATATAGGAGCAGTATTATAGTAGTTATATTCCTGTATATAGGGGGCAGTATTATAGTAGTTATATTCCTGTATATAGGAGCAGTATTATAGTAGTTATATTCTTGTATATAGGAGCAGTATTATAGTAGTTATATTCCTGTATATAGGAGCAGAATTATAGTAGTGATATTCTTGTACATAGGGGACAGTATTATATTAGTTCTTTTCTATGGGGTGCAGTATCATGTCCCTCTTCCCCATTTACAGTGATCATTACTTTTGTCACCATCAGATGCATTTTTAATTCAACAAATCAATTTATGAAGAAATAAACTTATTTGTAATATATTTTATTCAGTTATTAACTACGTTACTTCTGCTGCTTCTTTATATCTGAGCACAGAAATCTTCAGACATTGTTGGAAGCTGTTTGTTGGAAAGGTGAATTAGCTGACAGGCAGAGAAATACGCATACGGGAAAAGAAATGCAATCAGGTAAAGGGTTAAATACCCCTGATCTGGTGCCCCCGGGTTCCCGCACATGATCTCCACCTCCGCTATTCATTCAGTAAGCCAAAGGTCTATTTGTAAGGACAGACTCTATTGTGCATGCACTGTAATACACTGGTCAGGTATGGGAAAGGTTTTCTCTTATTCAAATTGTAAAGTGAATGATGGTAACCAGAGGTGTAGTTATATGGTACCATAACATTGTTTAGGAACACTATGGATTAGTGATACTAGAAGGGGGGGGGGGGGGAGCAGGGAGGGAGGGGTGCCAGAGGCTACGCCCTCTGTGTTCTTGTTTATGTAAAAAAAAAATATATATATTTTTTTGGAAAATTTTCAATTAAAAAATTAGAATTAAAATAAATAAATAAATAAAAATCGGAGGGAGATGTCATCTTGATCTCTATCCATTACTCTATCCATTACTGCCCCCTACTAACAGCAGGAAAAGTGGATAGGTTTTTTGCAGAGATTCTTTTATACATTGATGAACAGAAGCTGCAGGAGTATCATAGTTAATAGCTGTTCGTAAAATATATTGCAGAAAAGTATTTTTCCTCCAAAATAGGAACAAAAATGCACCCAAAGGTGCCCAGAGTCTTTATTATAATAGTCTTATTATCAGTGGTTGGTGGGAGCGCAGCTCTGGATACTAGTTTCTGCTATAATATACCGCCACAATCTGCTCTAGACAGTATACGGATTGTGATGTTCTATCGCCCCATAGTGGATAGCTGGGGCAGTGCAGGGACACATCATCGATTCAGCTGAAAATCACCAGAAAAAAACAGGAAATTCCCCTCGCTGCCCCCTCCTGATATAGTTACAGGAGATCAGCAGAATTATTTCCTCACAACATTTCCCTTGAATAAAAAAAAAGCCACAAAGTAATAGAAACAGCGGTTTCTCAACGAAAGTAAAAGAGTATCTGAGCTGGACGAATGGAAAGTTGTTATGACCATGAAACCCTCGGCCGTATTATTTATACAGATGTTTGGTATTAGAGATGAGGGAATCTTGAGCGCTCAGGTTTGTCTGAACCCGATCGCTCTGCATTTGATTATCGGTGGCTGCAGACGTGGGATGCAGCCCTAGGGAGCCCTGGAAAACATGGATACAACCTATTGCCTATAGCTGTATTTAGGTTTTCCAGGCAGCCTCAGGGCTGCATCCAATGCAGAATGATCAGGTGATTTGCTTATCTATACTGTATTCCCATTGTATACAGATAGGGTTTTCATGTGGAGTATGCAGAGAAAGATGCAAAGAAACATGGCCGGTCAGATGGATCCAGATCTCTGGGGAGAAACACGGCCGGTCAGATGGATCCAGATCTCTGTGGAGAAACATGGCCGGTCAGATGGATCCAGATCTCTGTGGAGAAACATGGCCGGTCAGATGGATCCAGATCTCTGTGGAGAAACATGGCCGGTCAGATGGATCCAGATCTCTGGGGAGACACATGGCCGGTCAGATGGATCTAGATCTCTGGGGAGACACATGGCCGGTCAGATGGATCCAGATCTCTGGGGAGAAACATGGCCGGTCAGATGGATCCAGATCTCTGGGGAGAAACATGGCCGGTCAGATGGATCCAGATCTCTGTGGAGAAACATGGCCGGTCAGATGGATCCAGATCTCTGTGGAGAAACATGGCCGGTCAGATGGATCCAGATCTCTGGGGAGAAACATGGCCGGTCAGATGGATCCAGATCTCTGTGGAGAAACATGGCCGGTCAGATGGATCCAGATCTCTGTGGAGCCACATGGCCGCTCAGATGGATCCAGATCTCTCTGGAGAAACATGGCTGGTCAGATGGATCCAGATCTCTCTGGAGAAACATGGTCGCTCAGATGGATCCAGATCTCTCTGGAGAAACATGGTCGCTCAGATGGATCCAGATCTCTCTGGAGAAACATGGTCGCTCAGATGGATCCAGATCTCTGTATAGAAACATGGCGGGTCAGATGGATCTAGATCTCTGGGGAGACACATGGCCGGTCAGATGGATCCAGATCTCTGGGGAGAAACATGGCTGGTCAGATGGATCCAGATCTCTGGGGAGAAACATGGCCGGTCAGATGGATCCAGATCTCTGTGGAGAAACATGGCCGGTCAGATGGATCCAGATCTCTGTGGAGGAACATGGCCGGTCAGATGGATCCAGATCTCTGGGGAGAAACATGGCCGGTCAGATGGATCCAGATCTCTGTGGAGAAACATGGCCGGTCAGATGGATCCAGATCCCTGTGGAGACTGTCAGTAGGACAATGCACCATGCTCAAGGATCGCAGTCATGGATTCCTTCCAGGAACAGGACAGAAAGTTTTTCTTCCTTCTTGTCCCCAGATCTCAATCCTCTAAGATGATGTAGAAGGGGACGTTCAGTACCACCACCTTAAGTGCGGCAGCTGCAAGACGTGATCTCA
>NC_091463.1:96541172-96546172 GCF_027789765.1 Dendropsophus ebraccatus
TCCTCATGAGCCAATCATCACCTGGTGGAATCTATTCTATGATGAACTGGTGGGGTTCTGAAGGACAAAGAGGGTCCAATGCTACTAGCCAGGGGCCTTAATAAAGGGGATATCAGCATCTATGTTATATATTATGTATAACAGGCCTGCAGTTCATACTGGTAGAGAGGGGTATGTATTCTGCCCCCATTAGCCATTCACCCTGCAATCCTGTACACACATCCAAGTACTTTTATAAATTGGTAAATACGGTGTTTCATTGTACTCGTAACAGAGCACAGCTATCCATTCACTGATAAATCTGCTGCAATGCATTCTGGGGGGGAAGCAGGGAATAGGGGGAGATCCATCTGGAAATCTGGGATTGTAGAGAGCTCAGTAGCTTTAAATCCAGCACAAAGGAGGCAAATACTTATGGCTTATACAACAGAGGATGCTGGGACATAAGTAAGGTTATACTGTTTATTCATATGTAGCTATGATTCATGCAGAACGGGGTAAAAAAAACAGACTTCACAGAGTAATGGTGTAACGTGTCAGTCCGGCCCTACACATACACAGTCATTCATACAGCCATAAGGGGTTAATCCCCAAAGCTCCTCATAAGGGATTTTAGGTCCAGGGCGATTATGGGACTTAATAGGATTTGTGTCCTCTGGATCCCTGAGTGTGTTAAAGTTGTATTCCCATCTGATAATGTTACGGTGTATTGTTAGGATACGACAAACCTCCGGGTCCCGGGAGTGGAAGGAACGGACCGGCACATCGATGTTACAGCCGCACCCTGTACAACCGTGTAAGAACCAAAGTCCAAGTGAGATATTAAGGATTTTAGTTATTGCTGCACCCCTCCCTACGACCATCCTTTAATGGCAGATGTCGGGAGATGGAAGGATCCAGAAAGTCAGATTTCAGCTGTTCCCAGAAAATCTGCGGCCCTTAGAGGTGTCTGGCAGCGGCTTTTTCCCCTTTCCCATTGATAACATGTGCATACTCAGGGACGCCGAGTGTGCATATGTATAAGAGGAGCGAGACAGTTAGCTATTGACCAGTATCTTATGTGTATACCCACCTTTAGGATAAAGCGCTGATCAATGGCTGGAGCGCTGCCATTTCTAGGCTCCGCTGGAGGTCAGTACATGGCGTGAGGATTATATTACAGATAGAAGTTTATAAATGACTAGTGAATAATAGGAGGCAGGGCAGGGCGGCATTTATATCCTCCATGTCTGCGGCTCCCAAGTGGCTGCTGGGAATTAATCCAACTTTCATATAATAGCAAAGTATTGAACCTGATGCATCGCCACCAGCCGCCACATCCCCCCCCCCCTGTATATACCAGGTGATCGGGCCATATTCATACTTGGAACATTTTATTTTTTGTTTTTACATTTAGTGTGTACAAAAAAAAAAAAAAAAAAAAAGAAACTTCTATCTGTCCATGATGAGCGGACAGGAAAGTGGGGATAACACAGCACCTGAGGAACGCGAGGGGCGGTCCGGGGGCGCACACACAGGTCGGAATGTTGTCACATGACAGGCAGGTATATACAGGAGGTCACAGGTCACTCCAGGGACTGCAGCATCAGCAGCTGTTTGAGAACCTTGGTTTGGCTTGTTTCTCGAATCTCTCCGGCTAGGAACATCTCGTCCACCACCGTGTAGACCTAAGAGGGAGAGTGTGTGAGGCGGGGAGAGAGGGCAGCGCGGTGCGGCCAGCGGAGTAACACTACACATCACTCACCTTATAGAAGTTAAAGACCAGATCCAGCTCACAGACATTGTGGAAATATTCATTCAGCACCTAAGAAACAAGATGGAGGAGGAGGTGAGTTGCTGAGATTCTGCCCCTGACATACAGGGAAAGGTTAAAGGGGTCCTCCCAACTTATACAACAAGACGAGGGTCTGACCACTGGGAAGGGAATATCTCCCCTGTATAAAGTGGGCACATTCACGGCCAGCACTCCATCCATTTTCTGAACATTGCCGAGAATAGTTTTTTACATTGAGAATACCCCTTTAAAGATGAGGTAAGGTGCCAAGACTCCGTCCATGGTGGACACGCTAAGTGATGGGGAACTCGCTGAACATCTCACCTCTACAAAGTTATGGATGGCTTCCAGGTACGCCAGGTTGTTGTCCGTCACATCTACGCAAATGCAGAAGTAGAGGCCGGCGTAGCGACGGTAGATGATCTTAAAGTTCCTGAACTGGAAAAAGAAAAATGGAAATGCATTTAGGAAAAAGGACGACAGCAACAGTGCCTGATGACATCACAGCGGACTGCAGGGGTATGGGAGCACAATAATGACATCACAGCGGGCTGCAGGGGTATGGGAGCACAATGATGACATCACAGCGGGCTGCAGGGGTATGGGAGCACAATGATGACATCACAGCGGGCTGCAGGGGTATGGGAGCACAATGATGACATCACAGCGGGCTGCAGGGGTATGGGAGCACAATGACGACATCACAGCGGACTGCAGGGTATGGAACCACAGTGACAACTCCCCCCTCCCTCCCCCAGCTGCAGGGGTATGACACTACAATGATGACCCCTCCCCCCCCCCAGCTGCAGGGGTATGACACCACAATGATGACCGCCCCCTAGCTGCAGGGGTATGACACCAGAATGATGACTCCCCCCTAGCTGCAGGGATATGACACCACAATGATGATTCCCCCCTAGCTGCAGGGATATAACACCACAATGATGACTCCCCCCTAGCTGCAGGGATATAACACCACAATGATGACTCCGCCAGCTGCAGGGGTATGACACCACAATGATGACCCCCCCCCCCTCAGCTGCAGGGGTATGACACCACAATGATGACCTCCCCCTAGCTGCAGGGGTATGACACCACAATGATGACTGCCCCCCTAGCTGCAGGGGTATGACACCACAATGATGACTCCGCCAGCTGCAGGGATATAACACCACAATGATGACTGCCCCCCTAGCTGCAGGGGTATGTCACCACAATGATGACTCCCCCCTAGCTGCAGGGATATAACACCACAATGATGACTCCGCCAGCTGCAGGGGTATGACACAATGATAACCACCCCCTAGCTGCAGGGCTATGACACTACAATGATGACTGCCCCCCCCCCCCAGCTGCCGGGGTATAAGCACACTGCAGGATGTAATCTGAGTTCTTCTTACCTCCACAAAGTTGGTGTGCTTAGCATCTCGGACAGTCACCACGGCGTGAACCTCCTCTATGAGCTTCTGCTTCTCATCATCATCAAACTGCATGTACCACTTGGCCAGGCGGGTCTTGCCGGCACGGTTCTGGATGAGGATGAAGCGGATCTAGAGAAAGAGACGAGAAAAAATAATAGGGCTCATCCTGCAGCCGTGTATCAGGCAGATGTGTAATGATTACACACTGGGTCTGGCCACAAGAGGGCGTATTAGTGCTGACCTATATAAAGGCTCTCAGAGGCTACTTCTGGGCAGTGTACCAATTAATGAGAAATCGGTGACATAGATATGACTATGACGGACAGAGACATTTTCCCAGGTGACAGACAGAGGGCACAGTTTGCACATCCACAATTCAGACATGGGAAGCCCCTCCAATACATCCCATGTCTATGTCTCATATCCAGGCGCTTAGCAGACGGAAATTAGGTGTCACATCCCCAATTATGTGCCCGACCATTGACAGCAGCCACTTCACCTTCATATACAGTAGTGTCACGAAAGAGAAATGGGACGGCTATGGACTGGAGCCGCATAGTTTGCAGTGAAGAATCCAGGTTGTGTTCAGGACCTGATGATGGTGTGATGATCTGCTGGTGTGATAATGTGGGGAGGACACACTGCCCCCTGCTGGTGTGATGATGTGGGGAGGACACACTGCCCCCTGCTGGTGTGATGATGTGGGGAGGACACACTGCCCCCTGCTGGTGTGATAATGTGGGGAGGACACACTGCCCCCTGCTGATGTGATGATGTGGGGAGGACACACTGCCCCCTGCTGGTGTGATAATGTGGGGAGGACACACTGCCCCCTGCTGGTGTGATGATGTGGGGAGGACACACTGCCCCCTGCTGGTGTGATGATGTGGGGAGGACACACTGCCCCCTGCTGGTGTGATGATGTGGGGAGGACACACTGCCCCCTGCTGATGTGATAATGTGGGGAGGACACACTGCCTCCTGCTGGTGTGATGATGTGGGGAGGACACACTGCCTCCTGCTGGTGTGATGATGTGGGGAGGACACACTGCCCCCTGCTGGTGTGATGATGTGGGGAGGACACACTGCCCCCTGCTGGTGTGATGATGTAGTAGCCATCACATAGGACACTGGTCACCTGTAGTAGTGATACAAGGACACTAACAGTGATATGTACAGGACATCCTGCGGCCACATGTGTTGTCTCTAATGGCTTCCAGCGTTTATAATGAGCAGTGTCACATCCTACCAGTCTGCAGGATCTACAGGCCGAGCTGTAATATCTGTGGTAAATGTGCTGCATATATGACCTCTATCCTCCATGTCCAATCATAACTCATCTAGGATTCAGGCTGAGGCACCAACAGGGTCCTAAAGCCTCTGCACAGGTCAGCAGTTTTCCCCAATAAATTTCCGTTTCCTCTAATATTGTAATCACACACATACCATCACTACATCACACATATCACTAGTACATCACACACAGTACATCACACACACACCATCACTAGTACATCACACACAGTACATCACACACACACCATCACTAGTACATCACACACCTACCATCACTACATCACACATTACTAGTACATCACACATATACCATCACTACATCACACATCACTAGTACATCACACACACACCATCACTAGTACATCACACACCTACCATCACTACATCACACATTACTAGTACATCACACATATACCATCACTACATCACACATCACTAGTACATCACACACATACCATCACTACATCACACATCACTAGTACATTACACACATACCATCACTACATCAC